>NC_048416.1:4299013-4312280 GCF_013103735.1 Etheostoma cragini
TCTTGAACGTGTCCTCTGTCCATAGCGGTTACAAAGAGCTGTCAAGGCCCGTCTTTGAATTCCAGTGTGAATTTGTAAGGCCAGGAGCAAAAGTATCGGTATGTAGTCCTCCATTATTGTTGATAGTCATAACGCGTTGCTATGACAACGGAGATGCTTGCAGTGAGTGAACTGGCACTAGCACCAGCCCAGAACCAGCACCTGGTTATCCTTGGTGGAAAAGACATAAGAGGCTCCGACAGCTTCGACGGATGCCTACAGGAAATCATTCCTACCAAAGGCAATAAAACTCTTTAAAGCCCATGTTGCAAGTTAACCACCACTGTTGATTATTGGGTAAGAAAAGCACTCCAAATATGTATATCATTTTTAAAAATGTCTCCAAATAGTTTAAAAAGTTAGTTTTTGGTCATTTTTGGTATTTGCGGGTTTATGGAGTCAATTCGGCGATGACGTCACTCAAGGGAGTTTATGTCTCAGCCTGGCACTAGAACTACGGTGACTGACTGGGATGAGGAAGAGGAGGAAAGGCCAGCAGCCGAATAATTACGAACCTGACAGACGGGAGAGGGCAAATGGGGAATTGTCAAGATTGTGGGGAAGTCTCCTTCATTTATCTCCTTTGTTTAGCAACGCAGCAGTGCATACTTTACTTTTTACTGTCAGTGAATAGCAGCGAGTGAACGTCAACGTTTTCTCTCGATCAATTAACAGGGATCATGTCGATAGTTCAGATAAGTACTGGTACACGTATCTAGATATAGGAATAGAAGGCATCCCGAGTGTTAATTCTGTGTGTTCTAAGTGTTTACCTCATCCTCTGGTGAAAACGTGTCGCTGTTTGGCCGAAGCGTGTGTGCGCGGCGGCAAAGCTGCGGTGGAGAGCGGGTGCTGTATCCCAGCTAATCGTAATGATCATGATCCAGTCTGAAATGTCACAAACGGATTTAGGCATCATCAAATCAGCTGATCGCGGGGCGAGCTTCCCGGAGCGGAGGCTCACTCGCCTACAGCACCCGCTCTCCACCGCAGCTTCGCCGCCACACACACAAGCACCGGCCAAACAGCGACACGTTTTCACCGGAGGAAGAGGAAAACACTTAGAAAAAACACTCTGGATGCCTTCTATTCCTAAATCTAGAAAAGTGTACCAGTACTTATCTGAACTGACATCATGATCCCTGTCAATAGATCGAGAGAAAACGTTGACGTTCACTCGCTGCTATTCACTGACAGTATAAAGTAAAGTCATCGTATGCTCTGCTGACTTGCTAAATAAAGGAGATAAATGAAGGAGACTTCCCCACAATCTTGACAATACCTCATTTGCCCTCTCACGTCTGTCAGGTTGGTAATTATTCGGCTGCTGGCCTTTCCTCCTCTTCCTCATCCCAGTCAGTCCCCATAGTTCTAGTGCCAGGCTGAGACTTAACTCCCTCCTGTGACGTCATCGCTGAATTGACTCCATAAACCCGCGAATACCAAAAATGACCAAAAACTAACTTTTAAAACTATTTGGAGACATTTTTAAAAATGATATACATATCTTGAGTGTTTTTTGTACCCAATAATCAACAGTGGATGTTAACTTGCAACATGGGCTTTAACGCAGAAGAACTTCAATTTACCGTGTGTGTGGGGCAAACTTCAGAATTTACCCAATCAAATCCTCCGCTTCTGCAGCAGTCAGCGCAGGGAAGTTTTTCTGGCAGGCCGCTAGAGTAGAAGTCCAAATGAAGCAAAGTTATAAGTCAAATTGAAACCTCTTGTCAGCCAAGCTAAGCACAATACTAATGTGAACAATAAAATAGCACCTGCCTGTTATAACCCTGCGTACGGCCAGGTCCTGGAAGGCTCTCATTGTCTTTCTTCCCCGCAAGCTGTACTGTCTCAGCACATCATTCGTTGCAACTTGCCGCAGCATGCGGCGGATGGCATCACCTCCGGTACAGCCACCGAGAATTGGCAGGAAAAGTTGCTGTAAAACATATAGTCACAAATTATACATACAGTGTAGAGATTGTACAATCTCATTTTGTAAGAGAAGTCAGTTAAGATATTAGATTTTATGCAATTATATAGTTTTCGTCTTAGGGCAGGACTATGGCCACTTAATTTCCATATTGTTCCTCCTCTCCATACATACACACGTGAGCAACTTGAGTCTTACCTCTCATTTTGATCTCCATGTCTGAGCCACCTCCCTCTGTGTGAGTTCTTCTGTTTAAAACAACAAAAACTTTATGTTACTGTAGTGATCTTTGCCATTTAATTGTACTTCATTGCAAATGCAAAAATCAAAGCAACTGTACCTTCAACTGGGTCCCAAGATGAAGTGGCAGTCCGTGGTAGGGTCACTAAAGACTCATCCTGCTCTGGGCAACCAGCTGGTTTCCTGCATGGCGTTGATACATAAACAAATAAATTACATATGATTATTATATAAGATGAAGTTGATAGGTTGCCTGCACATGCCATTACAAAATATATATATATATATATATATATATATACAGTATATATAAAAAACTTACATGCAGGTGGTGGAGAAAGTGTTATCTGCTGAGCTGAAAAAAGACAGGAAGAGACAAACATCAGAACAATCACATGATATGCACCATGTTGACTGTCAGTGGTTCCATGTTAAGAAATATGACTGGTTTCTTATATGCATGCATACATTTTAACTTACAGACAGGGCTTCCAGACGCACACTCCGTCCTTTATCTGGTCGTGCAACAGATTCCTCTAATACAGAGACCATACAATTTGTACTGATTGCAAAATATGTGATTTGAAATATGTGAAAAAATGTAGTCTATAATTAAGGTCTTAACATGGCTTGAAGAATCTGTCATGAACCTACTTGCTACGTCTCGATGCTGGACGTGTCCATCAGCCACCAACACCAGTCCACAGCTTTGGCGTAGGAATCTATGTTAAGAGAACATTTGTGATCAGGTAGAACGAAAAAGAAAAGCATTTCCATTCATAGAAAATGATTTACATATAGTATAGCAGCAATAGGTTACCTGTACACAGCCATATTTTTTTAACTGGATATTTGGCCCAGCTGCTGATGGGCAATCTATCCGCTGTGCCATGCGGGCAACGGGTGTCCTCGTGGCTATGAAAAAACGAATGCTGTTAGTTTTGTTGTTATATATTATCTACAATGTGAACAACTTAAGTGAGTCTTCTTACCTCTCATTTGCGTCTCCATGGCTGAGCCACCGCCCTGTTTTTGTGATGATGTTCTGCTGTTAAGAACAACAAAAAAGTTAAAGTTTCTCTTAAGTTCCTTGTCATGCAATTGTATTTAATTGGGAAGATTCAAAGCCATTGTAAAGGCTGGGTTCCTGTGTGGTGTTGACTCATCTAAAAAAAAAAAATAAACATATGAATATTGGTCAGTTCATTTGTGGTAGATTTCTTGCACATGCCATTGCAAAAGATTAACCTATGCTGTTACGTTTAGACAATCAGTAAAGCCAGTACTGCAGCTGTGTAGCATACACATATTACATCCCTTGCTGTATCCCTCACTCAGCTTGCTGATAACTGCCTGAACTGCAAGATGGCCGCAAGTCGACCTGCCTAAAAAGGACTTTGATTGTACTGGCTTTACTTATGTACTGTACACTACCACTAATTAAAAAAAGGACCGGAAAAAATGATCTTATTTGTAACAAAAACGCAAGCATGTTAAAACGATGCCACAAAACATACAATGCGACAACGCAGACACGTCGTACAAAGCAGCAAGCAAAGTGAAAGACGTAATCACTCCATCTAAAGCCCAACTCTGGCCTCGCCTTTTTGAATGGGAGGGCTAGGGGCCTTCTATGATAGCATCCAAATCAACATTTTTAAAAACACTAAGAAGGCTCAACACAGCATGAGACTTTACTCCATGTCTCGCCTGGGGCTCAACACATGAACTCACCATTGAGAACATGGTTTGTGTACAAACAGTTTACTAAAAAGAAAAGATTTGGAGCAGCTCACTGCATGAGTAGCATAGCTAGCAAGATAGCGGACGACGTAGAAAACGTAAGCTAAAGTACTTCAGCCAAACTTGTATTTTTGGTCAACCTGATCCGAACCGGAATATAACAAAGCCGTACGAGGGAAATAGTTAAATGTTAAACCACAAACCCTCCCATTACAACCACAACATCATTAAACTGTAAAGTACTTCGTTTACCTTTTCGTGAGCTTTCGAAGTCGTGCAGCATGGTCGGTCTGAGCGTGGTTTTGTCTTCTTCGCTTAACGGGGAATCGGTCTCCTCAGAGCAGAGGCTCCCCTACTGGGTAGGGGGTGGAACAGTTCGGTTTGCAAACTAAATTAAAGAAGGGAATTTTCTTAGTTGTGAAAATCGTTCTATTGATAGATTCTTGTTTTTTTAAGTATTTTAACTAATACAGTTATAAAAAAAATTCAAGCACAAACGTACTGTTTTAAGCTAAATTGATATCAGCCTAAAAATAAATAGATCTTGCTATGCTGTATATTTTACTTAGATTGTATAAGTACAATATTTTTGGGGTTTTATTGGGTGAATTTAAATCGAGTGACAGCAAACCTTTGTGCTACTTCAAATACTCAGAACAACCAAAAATAACCAAGCGGGAACGTTGTGTGAAGGTACAGTGCAACCGCAGGGGAACGTTACCGTTGGTTGGTTCTCCTAACGTTTAGAGAACGTTATAACCAGGACGGAACGTTCCCTAAACGTTAGTTTTTGGTTTGGTTCGAACTAACCTTTAGAGAACCAAAAACTAAAGTTCCCTAACGTTCCCTAAACGATCTGTGTTAGTGGGGTACCCTGTCTAAGCTGTGTTTCACTTTCAGATCTTTGAGTTCTTGGTTACGTCCGTCTTTGAAAAATCTGCCCGCCTAACACGGACAAATTGTACCCACCTTCCTACCTAGCTAGCTAACCTACAGCTAGCTAGCTCGCTAGCTATACCGGTATGCTAGCTATAGCTATCTATCTCTCCCTCTCTCTCTAAATATATCTATCAATAAAACTGTCTATATATATGTCTAGCTCTATATATAGGCTATCTATGTATGTATGTATATATATATATATATATATATATATATACGTATTATCTATAATCTGCTGCTGAACACTCTCTTACACTGTTTTCTTCTCTCTCGTAACTCTCAATGGTCTCTCTAAGCTGACTGGCCTATCGTCTCCCTTGTGTGACGTCATGCAATGCATTGTGGGTGAAAAGCAAACCACTGTAAAATATGACCTACTTTTTCGTGTTTTTATATTTTGTGAAATTTTTTAATATCATATACAGTGGATAACATTTTGAATGTTTATTACCAACAATCAATAAGTGCAAATTTGTTGGAAAATAAAACCTGCAACATGGGCTTTAACATGTCATCACTGGGTGCTAGATAAGACACCACAATACGGCACTAAGGGCAACCTGCACAATTGGTTCATTTACATTTTAGCATACATTTAGCATATTATTTAAGCAGTTGCACATTTTGTTTTCCCATCTTGTATATATTTAAATATTTGTTCATATTTTATTCCTCTTAATATTGCATGTATACTGTATGTATGTATATTTTTTTCTAGTATCGTTTATATTTGTATTCTGCGTTGTGTGACTAATGTGTAACACACGTACATTGGTCACACCGTAATTTCACATTTTTTGGGCTCAATAAATATCTACTTCAAAAACTCAGTACAAATACCACCAAACGGGAACATTGTGTGAAGATACAGCGCAACCGCAGGAGAACGTTACAGTTGGTTGGTTCTCTTAGCGTTTAGGGAATTAAATTTTCAACATAATCTTAGAAATATTGGCAGTTTGTGGTTCGTGTCATTTTTTTAAGTTAACGCCCATTTCAGTGTGCAAGAAAAGGTCTGATTGGGACATATAGTATTGTAGTCATACAAGAAGACATTGGTAATCTGATAGAATTTGTAATTAAGTGTAACAGAAAATTCACTAGGTGCTGTTTAATCTGTGTAGGGTTATTGTAAATTCATAACAAACGTATGATCACAAATAGCAAGAAAAAGAACATTCAATGTAATGATTAAATCAAATATGCCTGATATTTACTGCACTGACATTTTTAAAGTATGACAACTAAAAACCATACAAAGGACATGCAATGTCAAGATCTAGTTATAACAGTTTAAATATAATAAAACATCCAATATATAAATTACATACATACTTCTGAAGTGGTAACCATTAGGTTTTAATGGTGAACAGGACCCAAACGCAGATCAAGGACTCCAGGATCAAGTCTAGGTTTTGTTGAATAAAATAAAGTTAACATTTTTCATTACTATGTATTTATACATGTTTTTATGTTTTAAGATGTATGCTGCAGTGGGGTTTGAAAAGATGATTTAAATCAATGATTTAGTGATGTGGGCGCCATATCATGCTGTGTAATTACCATTCTTTGTCTCAAGAAAGGTAGATCAAGAAGAGCCCTTCTGTTCTCTCACCTACCCCCTCTCTCCCACGGTCTCTGCCAAATGGTTTAGATCAAAAGACTATTAACATATAGAAAGACACGTTTGCTCCACAAAAAGGAAGAAACCTCCTGTCTCCCACCTGCTGGTGTCTTAGACTGAGATAAGACAATGGAATGCTGATTTACTGTATTATGTTAGACCTTCTCAATAACATAATTCACTTTTGATTTATGTGTGTGAAAACGACCCCAAAGGGGGGTTAGAGCATGTCCTTCCCAATTGGACACCAAAGAAACCAACAATACTCGTCCTACCTGTGACCATGGCAACAAATAACCAATAAGGAGGGACTTTACTCACAAGGGGGAACAGCACCGCCCCTGCAGTAGAAGGAATATAGGAGGGGGGGAGACGAGA
This sequence comes from Etheostoma cragini, assembly GCF_013103735.1. Lineage (NCBI taxonomy): Eukaryota > Metazoa > Chordata > Actinopteri > Perciformes > Percidae > Etheostoma > Etheostoma cragini. Next base: position 4,305,913 of record NC_048416.1, read on the forward strand.
TTTCGGGGCGAAATAGATGTGAAACTCTCGGGTGTAAACAAATATTTCTAGCCCGCTGCAGCATAATTCTGTGTGCTTTGACTTATCATTTTTGTTTAATAAATCTTTGTGTTAACCTTCCATTGGACCCAAGCCTTCCTTCTTCAGAGATTCAACGAACACGAAGTTAGTTATGAATTTCTAACAGTTTCCAAGGGGGAAAAGCATGTCCAGGTTTCCAGGGTGAACAGGTCCGGTGTTTACCGGGAAGGAGCGAGCCTGTCAGAGGAAGACAGTAAGCTGACTAATGGTGGGGTCCAGTGGATGGCAAGAGACAGGTTCCATTGGCAGCTGAGGTTCGTCATGAGCGAGACCAACTGTGGTGGTCTTGACTATGACCTGATGCGGAGTTGAGGATTCACCCGGTATATAAAGCAGAGGATGATTGTGGCAGCTGGAACCCTTACATCCATGTACAGTCTCATAATTGTATATGAGTGTATGCTTCAGTTGAGGACATGCAGTATTGAGTAAACATACGCCCATATGTCAAATAAATCTTAGACAATGTGTAATGTAACGCATTTTTTGAAATGTGTACATTTTGGTAATAAACAGCATTGGTAATATAGATTGTAACAAGTACGCAGAGGTGGGTAGAGTATCCCAAAATTGTACTCAAGTAAAAGTACTGTAACTTCAGAATAATATGACTCAAGTAAAAGAAATTATCCAAATAATTACTTGAGTAAGAGTAAAAAAACTACTCAAGGACTGAGTAACTGTTGAGTAAACATCTGGGTTATTTCTTAACACAAGTATCAATCAGACAAAAACAAAATAATCATTCTCAGGTAAATTATAGTTCATCCAATTAATAAAATAACAATTACATCATAGCTTAATTTAAAATAATCCAGGTAAATTCAAGTACTTAAAAATAAAATCAATAGAAGTAACACATTTCCAAACCTTTATACTTCCTTTAACTTCAACAAGGCAGTCCATAAACTCTCGAACTGTCATGTGGACTTTCGGTGTGAGTGGCGCAACTTAAAAAAACAAACAAAAAAAAACGTTTTTTCTATCAACAATTACAGCACCCAATCTCCTCTGTGGCTTTGTTGTAGCATTTGATCTTAAATTAATCTCAACAAAAGTTCAATCATTTTAAGAGATTTAAAGATGAAGCGCAACCCTCACTTTATATCAGGATGCTTGAAACTGCCTATTTAACACTAGCACTGCCAGACACCCAAGAGCATCTGTATCCTTTTGTATGGCTGATGGGTCTGATGACGGTCATTTGCTGTGTGTGTGTGTGTGTGTGTGTGTGTGTGTGTGTGTGTGTGTGTGTGTGTGTGTGTGTGTGTGTGTGTGTGTGTGTGTGTGTGTGTGTGTGTGTGTGTGTGTGTGTGTGTGAGTGTGTGAGAAACAAAACAGGCAGAAACAAACCATTTCACCAAAGATTTACTCAATTATGTGACTATTAAGCTTCAACAGTAGTTGGCACTCAAGGTTCTTGCTGTGAAGCTGTGATCATTTAGCCGTACACAGGAGTCCTGCATGACTGAAAAGTCTCTCACAGGCTGCACATGCAGGAAGACCTGTGTTGACTTTGAGTGATAGCTTCTTGATGTGAGGAAAGGTGTGGAGTAGATCCATACCTGCAGGGGACAGACATGAAAGGTACCTCTCCAGCTCTCCTACTCCATGGATGCAATGTTGTCTTCATCAGAGAAGCTGCTGTTTGTGCTGGTGACATCTTTAAAAGCTACCTGAGCTTCCAACTGAATTGCCACCCTGTGATTTGTAACGGACATACTATAATCCTAAATGACTAACATTATACAGATTTATATAGGTCAATGTCTACTGGTTCATATTTCAATTGATAAACAAGTATATTTACCAGCATTTAAGATGTTCTCTGTGGTCCAGGATGTTATGAATCTTGGTAGGAGTATTGCTGCGGCAATCAGCTCAGGCTCTTTCATGATGTCTCCAAAACTTCTGGATCCCTTGCTGCAGGACGTGAATAAGAGGTGTACACATTTTCCAAGATGACTCAAACCTCTTCAGCGTGTCCGACAACTGGTAAAGTGTTGGCAGCAGGAGGCCCATATGCACGGATGATTCCCCTTTGAGGATATTAAGGGCCATGGCAACAGGCTTCATCACAGCATACTCGACCAAAAACACCATTTCAACTGGATTGAACCTATGAAAGATGTTACAATAAAAAATGATGTATAGCTATTTCTGGTACAATGTCTTTATTATGCATTGTACATGTTAAATACACAAAGAAAAACAAAATAAGTTAGTTAAATCATTTCACTCAAGTCATCCTCAATTATTGCACCACCATGCAAAGAAAACTTAGTTACTTCAGACAACTGGATTTACCCATTAATCAACAAGGCTTATTATTTGTATTATTTTTTTTAAAGAAAATATAAATTTTGTGAACTTACATCTTTATCTTTAATGCTGTGCTGACATTGCGAATTGCTTGTTCTCATTGCTCTCGGTGAATGCGCGCAATCCTTTCTACAGCGAGGAACAGGGAGCTCCGGCGTGTCTGATTGGGTCGGAGAAACTGTAGCTTGCATTCACGTTCCACTGTTTCATGAGCCAAGGTTGACCTGCTGTTTATATTCCAAAGAGCATGACATTTTGCAAAGACAGACTGAGGCAGCCTCTTTTGTTTTGTTTGTTGTTTTGTTTGCAGCTCCTCCTGGAGCAGTGGCATCAACTGAATACGAGATTGAGGAGATGGCATGCACACTTTTGGTGCCTTGGAAGTTGGTACTCACGCAATCTTTGGAGAAAATCAATGTATTTGTGCCACAACAGTCTCAGAAGATTTGTTTTAACATTCTGTGTGGCCGCAAATCTTCCACTTTAAAAAAAAAAAAAATTAGATTATGAAACAAAATATTTACAAACTAGAGAATAAAAAATAAAAAGGAACATATTTGAAATGAAACATCCAGTGGAAGGGCTACTGTCTTGAGTGTATCAAGTTCAACTATGACTTCTCAGAGTCATCATCAGAAACACTAGTGACATGTTTCCTGAACCTTTAATAAGAATATGTATCCTTACTCTTACTTCAGATAAGTTTGTAGTCAAATGCTTAGTGGCAGAAGAAGACTCTTACTCAAAGCAACACACCAAAGGAATAAAAGAAACAGAAGAAAAAAACAATGAATCCAAAATAAAATGCACTTATCTCAATTACAAACATTAGAGAGCATCACACAATGCTAAACGTTACCATGATTCTTTGATGACCATGAGCATTCACTCATAAGACTGAGATCTGCATTGATTCAATCTTTGTGTGTCTAGTGTTTAAACGAGGTGTGAAAACTCCCAGTGTAATCTAATTAAACTAATTATTTTAAATGTTCAACTTTTAGCAAGCATTTTGCCATATTACAAAACTGATGGACTTATGTTAAAGTTGACAAATATTCATACATTTTCAACTGCTAGCACCCTGTTTAAAATTCACACTGCTAGAGCTTGCACGCTTCCAATTCAACAAAGTAATTATTTATACAATGAGTTATTTACATTCACAAGCAACACTGCTGAAGTCACTTTCCTTACACTTCCAATGTAACACAACCAACTGTTATGGGGTGGCAGGAGAAGGAGGACCAAGATGCAGGTTGGCGGGCAAACGCAGGCTCATTTATTGACAAAAAAAAACAACAGGAACAGTCCACAAAGACAAAAACAGTCCAAAGAAAAGTCACCAGGAGGACTGGCAACAGGCCACATCCGAGGAACGGAAGAAGAAGTAAAATCCAAAGGAAAGAAGGATAAAAACAGGCCTGGGGAAAAGGAATACAAAAACAGGTGAGGAGCACGGTGGGGAACTCACAAGGGAAACAGGCACGGGAATGTTCACAGGAACAGGCAGCGGAGCACGGCGACAGACAGGCTGAACACAGAGACAGGACGCACGAGTGGAATGATCTAACAAGAGACAAAAGGAACACAGGGGTTAAATACAAGAGGTAACGAGGTAACGGGGAACAGGTGAGACATCAGGTGAATCACATTAGGGCGGGGCTGGACAATCAGACAGACACAAAGCAAAGCTGGACAAGACTAGACAATACAGGGAACCATACTATCAAAATAACACAGGAAGCAGAACAAACAGACAAACGGGAACACAAGACAGGACCAACAACACAAGACAGGGGAGAAAACCGGAACAAAAACACAGGGAAGGCCAAATGGGAAGAATAACCCCAAACAAAAACCCCAAACCACAACACCAACCCTATTTACACAATTAATTATTTACAGTATTCAGACTCCTAGTTTTAATTGTTCCTATTTTTATTGACTAGGTCCACTATTGTGACCTTGATTTACCGTCTTACTGGCTCAGAACCGAACCTTCCGTGCAGGCTTTATTAGACTAAGGTACGGTGGCCGACACGGGCAAACGCCCTGCAACTTCAGAAAACACATGCACATAGACAAAACACAAGCAAATAAAGAAAACAACTTCACCAATTTGGCAATACATGCGCAGCATTCAGCGAAAGCGTTGCATATACACACAACACAAACAAATACTTAAACGCGCTGCATATACACACAACACAACCAAATACATAAACGCGCTGCAAATAAAGAACGATGCAAAAAGAAAAGCACACAAACCACGAAAACAAAGGGAAAAAAAAAACGTATCAGATTCCACAACGGAAGTGCTCCAAGCCTCTAGAGGGAGCGCTAAGTGGAACAGCTGGATCTTCGACCCCACGAGAGAGAGAGAGAGAGAGCGCTCTGCCTTTTTATTAGAGTCTGGTATGGACCTGCAGCCTGGAGATCTCCTATCTCATGCCTCCCGTCCCATTGACTGTTAATTAAATTAATAATATTTATATAATATATGCATAAGTCATTTAAACTGGCTTTAAAAAGACTCATCCTCGCCTTTGCTCCTCACAGAGACTAATACTCTGTCGCCGTCCCTTAAATCTTTTATCAAAAATGTAACAGGATTCTAAACCTGGCCGTCTATCAGACTTCTAATGTGCACTTAAATTCCGGACCCTTTTCCCGGCTTTTTCAATTGACCCTCCGTGCAAGTTTCTTAATTTCACATAAATCACAAAAAAAGAATCACACCAACAATCACACACACATTTGCTTTGACTTATCACTTTCAACACTTTCAATTGGGTATTAGCCTAATTACTTTTCAGATTTTAACAGACTTACGAGCTGATGGTTGCTGGATCTCTCCTGCTTAATATATTGAGAATTAAGAAAAGGTTTAATGAAACAGCATGATGAACATGATAAGACAAACACAAGACACACAACACACACACAACACAACATGAACATGGTCATTTCGCCATAGACGTCAATAAAAACCATAGACAGTTAAAGAAGTGGACCAACAGATCCCGTTGTTCTGGACGGAAACCAGTGAAGGAAAATAGAAGCACTTTTCCGGTGATGGCTAGGCGTTACTGCGCAGCCTCCAACTGAGCTTGACGATGTAGATGTGACGTTGGCAACATGTCTGAAAGTTGTAAGTCTTCTGGCAGCTGTGCCAAGAGAAATCTCAACCATTACCAATCAGCAGAGACGGAGAGATAGGTATATGTTAGGAGATAACATATACACAGGTTAATTACTGCTAACTAACATGCTAGTTAACGTTAACGATAAGTTGAAACTGTCTGTGTGCTTCTCCTGACAATACGGTGATTTGTCGATTATGCGATGGTAAGTGGTTATGACGCAATTGTTAGCCTATTTTTACAAAAAACGTTGGTTACGGAGCCGTAACGCAAGGTACAAGGTAATTGACCCTTTTATAAAATCTTTTGTTTCTTTAAAAATAAACAACGGACAAATAGAGTCTTGAAACGCTTAGAAAAGTTTATACTGTCAAAGTGGCGCCAAAATGAATGAAGGATGCTAAATGCAGGTGATGGCTTCGTAGCATTAAAATGGCGCCATGGGAGCTACGCTTAGAGAGGAGAGGCTTACCCCTTGGAAAAGAGTTAGCACTGAGCTAGAAACAAAGCTAGATAGCTGGGGGTGGAGGGAAAAGAGTTAGCCTGGAGCTAGAAATGAAGCTACCTAGCTGGAGGTGGAAGGAAAAGAGTTAGCATGGAACTAGAAATGAAGCTAGCTAGCTGGAGATGGGAGGAAAAGTGTTAGCCTGGAGCCAGAAACAAAGCTAATGTTACAGGTCTCAGATTGAGACGCTGTAGGCAGATATGATGTCCTGTGTAACAGGAGAAAATATTAGCTTCAGACGAGTGCTTGTTTTCAGTACAGCTTCGCTCAGCAGAATCTTTTATTTGCAGATATACAACAATACTTATAATTCT
>NC_048416.1:4312380-4363465 GCF_013103735.1 Etheostoma cragini
TCTCATTTAAATAATAACCTAAGATAAAACAGACCAAATTACATAAAATGTGACCATACATTTCGTGTGCGTCACACTAACTAGTTGGAGGTGAGAGCAAAAGAGTTAGTCTGGAGCTAGAAACAAAGCTAGCTAGCTGGAGGTGGGAGGAAAAGAGTTAGCCTGGAGATAGAAACAAAGCTAGCTAGCTACAGAGCTGCCAACTTTTCCCAAAACCTTGGAGTGAGATTTTGGGGGGCTGACCCATATTTTTCCGCGTACAAAGCAATTTATTTGGGTCTTTATCCTTCAGGGTTTAAATTGGGATTTGTTATAATTGTGGGGGATGGGGCTCTCCCTAGGGGGGTCTGGGGGTATGCCCCCCAGGAAAATAATTTGAAAAATAAACCATTAAATGGCACTTTCTGGAGAGTATTTTTGCAAAAAAATGTAGAAACCAAGTGTTACATGATATGTGCAAAACTGTAGGGTTAAGAGCCTTTGTGTTGTTGTAGCTGAGAAGATTTGGGTCTGTGGTGAACAGGTCCAGGGGTCCCTGCCTGGTGTAGGGACCAGAATGAGAACCACTGAGTTACATAAATTCTAATCCTTTAACCTTTGTGCCAAGGCTCAGTAATGTTTGGCCCTCATCCTCTGGGCGCCACTTACTTTATTTACTTTTTGGGGAAAATAAAGACTATTGTTCATTTTATGAAACATTGAATGAATTATTTAAAGTTACATTTAGAGATGCACAGAGGTTAGTGAAGCACAATAGTGGCCCAACGTTGCAGAATTGTATATATAGTATAGTATAGCTCAGATGTGTTTCACCAGATTTCTCATGTTTACAACTTTATGCACATTCAAAATATAACTCCTCCATCTCTGTTGTCTGAGAGTTGGAGAGTTGTAATATAGTCTGCTGTGCATGTCATTGCTCTGCTGGTATGGTGGATCTCATTCAGACCGTCTGACAGACACAGAGGCCCATTTGGGTCTCTGGTCTCTGACAAAGTTTAGAGGTGGCTGTGTGCTGCTCATTATCAGAGGTCTACGCACAGATGCAACGCGTCACTTCCCCCATCAGAGCGAGTCCTCTAAAATGAACTGAAGTTGCTACACTACTAGCCGCGCTGCTCACCTGTTACAGAGAGAGAGGTCACGATGCGACGGTTGGGTCTGTAATACTCAGAGCACATACCTGAAGCCGGGGAGCGCTCTTGAACCCCCTCATAGTCTCTGAAAGCACAACTAGTCGATTGCGAGTGGCTCAACAGGTTTATCTATAGATAAACTCATCTTTCAGAAATTCAACCGACCAGGTTGACACTTCAGCGTGAGAAATTGGGGGTGTGGCGTGTGACCGTGTGAAACCAGTCAAATGCGTGTGTCTCACGGCCAATGCGTGAGAGATGGCAGCCCTGTAGCTACTGTCCGTAACGTTGATCAGATACTGGTGTACTGTATGCTCTTATTGTAATCTACCAACAATACTTTAGTAGGCTACTTATATTTGAAAAAAATACCCGGTACATTTACAACGTTCAAACTGACACAGTGGTGATGTTTGATTATTTCTGACCCAAATTGCTCTATTGCCCTTCTGACTGGTGATATTTTTGCAATGAATGATCACTGTCCACTGGAATGCCACAGCTTTTCATTTAAAATGGTTTAATTAAAACAATTCTACTAATCAAACAGATGGAATTAGAAATAAAGGCCTGCCTTTAATAGAAGCCTGCTTCAGCTAAAAGCCGGGTAACTTCTGTGGTTCAGGTAAACAAAGGCCCGGGCTTTATTTGAGGAATTACAGTAATGTAAGTACAGGGCTTTTGGCAACACTGTATCTGATGATGGTCATGCAGGGAAGCCATTTTAATTTGGAAAAAAAAAATTGAGTGAGTAGGTGGGGGGAGAGAGAGAGGGAGTGGGCAAGAGAGAGAAACTGACTGAGTGAGAGATCGAGAGAGAAAAAGAGAGAGAGTCTGGTCATTACCCCTGGGTTGGATTAAGAGTAAACCGAAAAAATCTACTCATACTTCACTCAGCTTGGAAAGTGTTTTGGAAACATTTGACAAACAAAACTGACAAACAAAAATGTCTTTCCTAACCTCAGATAGTGACAGTAAAAACGACACGGAGTCAGCGCCTGAACCATTTCATGTAAAAAAGCTTGACATACTCTGCAGTAAGTCTGTACGCTACCTTGTACTAGACTTTAATGGCGAAGGATGTTTTGGAAAAGTTGCCAAATGTCTTAACCTAAAAATATCTGAGACTACGGCCATCAAGATCCTCAGAAAGGAAGAGAATCACATGACCCAACATGAAGTGGATATGCTGACAAAGATCAGGTCTCTTGACCCAGAGAAGAAGAACTTGGTGAGATTCATCAACAATTTCATGTTTCAAGACGCATCCTGCCTCGCCTTTGAGATGTTAGACAGGAGCCTTTGGGACTTACTGGACGAGAGCCAGACACCCCATCTCTTCATGAAATCCGCCCAATCACACAACAGCTGCTTGTAGCCTTTGAAGCCTTGAAGAGTATCAGCATTATCCACACAGACCTGAAACCTGACAACGTAATGCTTGTCAACCACCACAAGAAGCCCTTCAGGGTTAAATTAATAGACTTTGGTTTGGCGCTTCCATTGTCTGAAGTAAAGGTTGGAATGACAGTCCAACCTTGTGCCTACAGAGCCCCAGAGGTGACACTGGGCCTCCCCATATCTGAAGCCATCGAAATGTGGGGACTGGGATGTGTCATGGCATTCCTCTATTTTGCCGATAACATTTTTCCTGATGAATCATCATACCACATGATGAAAGCTGTTTGCCAACTGCTGGGGCAGTCAAAAGACCATGTCCTGAGTGCTGGGAAGAACACCTGGCAGTATTTCAGCAGGGAACCAGGCTCGCAAAATCCGAGGTGGAGACTAAAAACACCAAGGGAGTACACACAGGCAACAGGTGTCCAGCCCCAAAATGAAGGGTGGATTTTTGATGTTGGTGGGAATTTGGATAAATCAGTAGAGTGCTTCACAGAAGTAGATGACTATACTGAGTATGAAGACCGGATGGCATTTTTAGATTTACTAAAACGGTTGCTTGATCCGGATGCTCAGACGAGAATCACCCCTGAACTAGGCCAAACACATTGTTATCTTACAATGGTTCACCTGCACAATGAGGACATGAGCACCCACTCTTAGGCAGAAGACGCCTTGAAGTTGATGACCGTCTCCCCACTGGATGTATCCGAGGAATAACATAATTCTCCCATCAACTCAGAAACTGAGAGAGAGTCAACTGTCTCAAGCGATGGAGTCACCAGCCCTTATAGCGCCAGTCATGAAGACCCTTCTGCATACCATTATATTCATCAATATGCAGCTTTAAGGGCTTATTTACAAAGACAGCCATCTTGGACTTCAATTGCTGAAGATTCTTACAGTGACAGTTCCAGTTACAAAGAACAGGATCCACAAGAATACTCTATTGAGCCAGACACCTCTTATCTTTCTGAGGGAGAGTACATTCCAATTTCTGGTGATGCCAACCTATCTGATGGAGAGTATATTCCAGTTATTGAAGATGAAGAGGATTCTGATAATGAGACAGCTGTAAATATCAAACACAGCAATGGAATCACTTCAACGCATTTTGATGGCCCTCCACCCCAGACTGACATCAAGACAGAGTCTCACACTGCAGTAAAGACAGATCCACTCCCAGAAAGTTCCAGTGATAGATATTTACACACCGACATCTCTAGTGATGAAGATGCCAACGCTGATCGAGACTGGGACGAAACTTTCTTCATTCCTAAGAGGTTCGACAGATCTGCGGTCACTTGAGACCTGGAATCAGACACTGCTTTAGCTCTGCTGATGTGTCCTATCAATTCCATTCAGACATTATGATTTATGATTCTGATTGGAATTGATAACAGACACATCAGTAGAGCTGTGTGGGTTTCCCCCGGGTGCTCCGGTTTCCTCCCACAACCGGATCAGCTATGCGATATACTGATCTTTTAAATAAAATAAGTGATTTATATGATTTGCTATTGTTTGGATTGACAAAAAAATAAGAATGCTTATACTATACTATGTTTAAACGGTAATGTGAGTGAGACTGGTTTTCTGCTCAAAGTCTGCAGCAAACAAAAGTAATGTTAAAAACCATTGGTCACTTGAGTACAGTAGCTAGGTGTAACATGCACAACAAAACCCTTCAGCAAGGTCCAGCATTATGAAAATAATGGCTCAAGTCTGATGATAGTGCTCAAGTTCTGTGACCAACTGTCACGTGATTCTCAGATGCCCAATAAAGCTCAGCTGGGTCATATTTAGCAAATATTTGGGAGATGTTACAATAAGGAAGGCCATTTGGCAAAAATCTCTCCAAAATGCAAAAGGCTAAAGTAACAGGATATCAAAAACAGAGAGGCAACAGAGTAGACTCCACACACAAACAGAGCAAAATGATCTGACACAAGACAAGGGCCACACAAAGACTAAATACACAGGGTAACAAGGTAACGAGAGACAGGTGACACTAGGTTCAGGAACAGGTGAAACACATCAGGGTGGGGCCGACAATCTCAGACGCTATTAAGTCATTAAAACTACCTAGATGTTTTGTGTAGTATTATTGTATATATTACCTTAATGTTTAACTAATTAATGGGGTGGTTAGTAGTTTAGTGCCACACAAGGGCTGGTTTAGAGTTAATCAAAAATTACTAATGCCACCCTAAGAAGTAAAATTACATATTTATATAACACCATAAGAATTACAATATATTATACAATGGGTAAAAGTACTACTATTAAAGTTAAATATAAGAAAAGTTAAGTTAAATATACATCGCTGATTGTTACGCTGATCATCGCATTAATTGTTACGTCATTCCTGATTCCTGATTCATTCTTCACTCACTCCTTAGAAACTACTCACATTTTTGGGGTATCGTATTGTCAAGTGTTACCAAAGAACAAAACCAGGTTGTTTCAAAGGGAGGTTTTAATTAGCCATAAATGACAGGTTATATTATTATTATTATTATTATTTATATTCACATTTATGCCTACTAGGTGACACTAGTTTCATACACAACCACATGACCAAATAGCGATATTCAGCAAATGTGTTATTTAACCTCTGGTGTTCTACAATAAGACAAGCTGAGGAGTCCAAATACTTGCTCCAAATGTTCTTAGAGGCAGAAGTGGAACATATTTTGTATTTTTTGAATATGGGCCCAGTCCTCAGACATGATTGTGTTCACACTGTGTATGTAGTTGTATCCATTCATTGAAACAACTGCATGGCCAAAGAGGTGATTGCCCAGCATTCTCTTTGTGTGTTGGTGGTGCGTTCCTCACCTGAGGTCAATGCACTGATCAATCAACCTAAGCAAATGCACAAAACAAACACAAACATATATAATTAGTTTTTGTTATCCACTGTTCCCGCACAAGAGTGGACTTTGTAAATAACGGGTTCATAAGACCAGTGTGTAGGATTTAGTGGCATCTAGTGGTGAAGTTGCAGATTGCAACCAAGTAAATCTTACCCCTGTTACTACCCATCTGTACCAGAAAGTTGATTTGTTCCGTTCTTGTACCCTATCATAGTATAGTTAGGGGTTATTCTGAACCTAACTATAACAAAGTTATTGCCTAACCTTAATCATCTGCACTCATGCGCGCAAAACTCAGACTGGACAGATATATATATTAGTAACTAATTAGCTGAATGGAGTTACCCTGCAGAGATCTGAGGAGCAGTTAACGATAGTCCTTATAAATCCACCGGAGTTTAAAATTCCAACAAAAAGACAGCGGAACTTCTGGCAGCAGCGGGACAATCCCGGATTGTCGTGGATATAGACTATGCAAATGCTAATTGGAAATCAGCTAATTAACTTAATATCCACTCACTCATACAATTTAATCTCATTTAACCTTTGGATCTCATATACCTTTCGCCCTCGCCCTTCATGTGCTTTTACACCTTTACAATTATCCCATTATAATGACATTCCACATCATCTGTTGAATCTCCCACCTTCTGGTCTAGGTCACGCTTCCTCTGGTTACCATCTCTTCCGTGTCCCAGATCTGTCCACCTTTCCTACACAGAGAAGATAAGACATTACTACCATTACTACCTCGAACTGGGGTTCTACAACTAATTATGTAGTACCTAAAACATAAAACATTACCTTTGATATCCACTGCCTCTGTCTGCTCTGAGAGCTCAGAATCATCTGGTTGATGATGATCAGACTTCTTATAGTAATACTCTTGATCAGCGGGCCCAAACCTCTACACGCACACATACACATATACACACACACACACACACACACATACATACACACACACACACTTTGTTAAGAGGACCAAACCACACGCACACATCAAATTTCTTAAAGTTCTTATGACAAAGACGAGACAATAAACCACACAAATACACACAAACCCACACACACACTTGCATTGACAGTCGTACTCTACCTTGTCAGGCCACATGAAGCTAATGAAGAGAATGACAGGAAGTCCAACAGTGAAGACATAGACCCCCCAGAGCCAGGGACGCTCAATGGTGGCCAATAGTAGTCTCTCTATGATACCTGGCTAGAATACACATATACAGTTTCTGAATGTCAACTTTGAGCAAGGACTTACATTCCAACCCCAACCGGCCCGTCAGACACCGCCTACCAAGAGCCTGGGTCTGACCGACGTTTCTGCCTAAAAGGAAGTTTTTCCTCGCCACTGTCGCACTGTTGCTTGCTCTGGAGGAGACTACTAGAACTGTTGGGTCCTTGTAAATTCTGGAGTGTGGTCTATCTGTATAGTGTCTTGAGATAACTCTTGTTATGAATTGATACTATAAATAAAATTGAATTGAATTGGACATTATTTATTTTTAAGTGTGTCTAAAATATATGATAGTACAAAATAAATGGTGTGTCAGGATTTTATCCACACCATCACCTTTGTTGCATGAGCTAACAGAAAGTAATTGGAGTTAGCAAGCAAACTCTATTTGTTATTTTAAAAACGGGAACCATCACTGTTCTTGTGTGTCTCTATGAACCTGAGGGCTGTTGTCGGGAGTTTTGTGCTCCTGGCAGGGTCTCCCATGGCAAAGTGGTGTCAGGTGAGGGGCCAGACAAAGAATGGTTTGAAACCCCTATGATTCACCGAGCCCCCGTCTGGAGCAAGGCCCAGACGGAGGGCTCGTTATCCCGAAAAAGCTCCATGGCACCTATCTCTCCATCCCATGGGCCCACCACCTGTGGGAAGAACCGCCGGCGGGGTGGCGGTGAAGGTCAGGGGCCTTAATGGACCAGACCCGGGCGGTAGGTGTTTGCAAGTGAGGGGAAAATAGAGCGGGAGATTGGTCGGAGAATCGGTGTAGCGGGGACAGTATTACATTCACTTTATCGCACCGTTGTGACGAAAAGAAAGCTGAGCAGGAAGGCAAAGCTCTCAAACTATCGGTCAGTTTTGGTCTCCCTAGCGAGGTTTCCAGGCTTGTCCAGGAGGAAGGAGGCCTCGGGGAAGACCCAGATCTGGGTGGAGAGATGATATCTCCAACCTGGCCTGGGAACGCCTCGGGATCCCCCAGTCGGAGCTGGTTGATGTGGCTCGGGAAAGGGAAGTTTGGGGTCCCCTACTGGAGCTGCTGCCCCCGCGAGCCGATGGATGGTAAGAAGAAATGTAACCTTTGAAAAATACACTATTTTATATAACACTGCCAAAATGCCTTGTCATGGGGATTCATTCTATCCACGTTTTTGTATTGTTTGTTTATGTTACAAATATTTATATTTGCTTTTGTATCTGCGGTCTAAGTGCACCTGAGTTGGCATCAATAAATATGTCAAAAAGGAAATAAAATATGTGTTTTCCTAACAATAATTAATAGACATTCAAAATGATAATTGCAATAAAACTTACCTGTGTTGCAGCAGACACAGGTGTAACACTGGCTACCAGCATCACACACAGCAACACAAAGCTCATCTCCATGTCTGAAACACACACCAACATGCACACACATTCATACGCAGAGATGTCCATAGTACAAACATTAACCGTTAATGTTAACAGTTAACAGGTACTGCACATGCACACACAATATAAAACACACATAGATGAGATCACACTTGAAGTCTCTCCATGAGGGACAGAAAAAAAGTTCTATCTTTCCAGTTACATCATATAACAAAGATCAGACTGGGACAGAAAGGACATTAAGGACAGAAAAACAAAGAGAAGCAATGACAATTAACAAACAGACTTCTGAGAAATTAAAATAAAACTAAATACAAGGAAAGAACCATGCAAAGACTACATGGGGAAGCAGCATGCTACAAAAGAATAAGAAGATTAAAAAAAGGAAGAGAAAGAAGTGTGAGTAAAAATAAAAGAGAGAGAGACACATGTTTCTACCTTTTCAACGCAGGGATATTACACACTCCTTACAAAACACTTCCTGAAATCTTGCCGTCGTGTGATGTTGGACTTTGGATCCAAATCACTTGCTGACATGGCTGCAGAGCATGCAGTGGCCACATTAGGCCCCCCCCACACACACACACACACACACACACACACACACACACACACAAATGATCAGTGTTGGGTGGGGCATGAGGAGGATAGCAAAGTAGGAAAAAGAGTAGAAATATTAAATTGCTTACGTTGTTTTATTTTATTTTTTATCTGCATTCAATTAATTTAATCAAATTTCATTCAATGACAGTAGATGACTTGTGAAAAGAAAGAAAATTTACAAATCAAATGTATAGACAACACTAGAGCACTAAATACAAGTTTATGATAACTTTTTTGTCCAGTTTGGGTGTTTTCCTCCTAGAACTTGGACCCTTTTAGTGTGTTTTCAGTTGAAAGATAAATTTAACTTATTGGCCGCCTTAAAATGGCTTGCTCAGCGTTTGGTTGTACTAAAAGTCACTCTAAGGCATCAGCTGTTTTTTTTGCACCTTGTTAACAAAGCTGGCGGGCAGTGGGCAGCTTTTATGCAAATGTACTGATACACTAATAATATATAAATTATATTTATTATTGTTATTATTATTAGTATAATGAATTTAATGCACACCGATATGTTCTCATTCTCCTTTAAAAACAAAAATTTAAGGAGGCAGAAAGTTGGAAAAACTAAAGAACAAACATTTAGACTTCAAAATAAAATACTTACACTTCTTAAACAGAATTGTGTTAAATAGTGGTCAGTTAACATCAAAAGACCTCAAAAGACATTATTGCATTTTTTTACCAATGTAAAAAAAAAGTAACAGAAAGTATTTTGTGTCAATGGTGATTCTGTGTGCTTATAACATTTCTCCACAGTGTGTCTTTCAGAACCGGATGTTAATTTCACTGCGCACGCGGTCACCACCAAAAACACTATCGTTGCCGTCGGCGTCTGACAGGAAGCCGCTGCCTTTGCTCACTGTGGTGACGTTGTGTTCGAGGGTTGTGATTCGCTGTTTCAGTCGAAGCTGGGAAGAGTTGAACTCTCCCTGCAGACGGGCCAAACACGTCTGGAAAAAAAAGTTATCCTTAGTTGTTATCATTATTATAGGGGCTGTAGTACCAACAGCATCTTCAGTAGTGGACTTATAGTACTGACCTGTAGCCGATCCAGACTGGTTTCCAGCCTCTCCACCTTCTCCTGGAGGTCCTCCCCTGCAGACACATTTACTTCCTCTAGAAGCCCCTCCTTCTGCAGAATGTCCCGCCCCCTCTGCTCCAGCTGGGCCCTGGCGTGAGGGAACTCCTGAAGTGCCTCCATTAGGTCTTGTTTGGAAAGGCAGAACAGGTCTGAGTACCCCAGACTGCGAATATTAGCTGTACGGCGGTTCCCCATTTTGCTGCCGCTGATGTTCAGGATGCTGATTTCTCCAAAGCAGCTTCCTGATGTCAGAACAGCAAACTGGGTTGTTCCATCTTCCCCCACCACTGCCAGCTGGCCATCTTTAATTATGTACATCTCCTTACCCACATCTCCCTTGGAGAAAAAAAACTATTTTAGTACTTTTAACAGCAAAAGAGACAGCGCATCACGTTGTTCTCTGAAAGCCAATCCCATCTGAGGAAAAACTTTTGGAGCCACAATATACAACGTCTGGAATTCTAACAATGTGCCTGTTGCTAGCTAAAAAGATCAGATTTATGCATATCAAATCACTGTTTTAGCATCCTCTGTCTAACAGAGAGGGAAGGGGAAGGTAACAGACATCCGAAAAGAGTAACATCTGCTGGAATTTCCGGCAGAGCTAGAGCAATTCAGGAAGTGGAATGGTGTGGATATAGTCTAAATAAATACTAACCTTTCTACAGATGTAGTCGCCAGGGCTGAAAACCTGCGGTCGAAGTTTTAATACCAATTCCACGAGGAGGCCTGCCTCACAGTCCTGGAAAATGCGCACCTATGTCCACATAGACACACACACACTTTAATTAATAACCCCATTAATTAAGAAAAGAGGCTTGGGAATGGAAATGGAATTGGGGAACCATTGTCTGGTGTGTCCTTACCTTCTTTAGTGTGTCCAGGTGAACGTTAATGGCAATCTCTGCCCTGAGTTTATTGGGCAGGCTCCTTAGCACCTCCTGTTCATCTATTGTCTTCTTATTGGTCCAGAGGTAGTCAAACCAGCGGATGACGCGCTGCTCTAGCACCTTGCTGACATGCCTGAATTGCATGTAGTGCTTCAGGGTGTCTACGCGGCCCTGAAAGGCTGCCCTTGTGGCATTCATATTGGAGATCATGGATCCAACATTACCCACAATGGAGGCAAAAATCAGAACCCCAACCTAGGACAGAAATACCAGTATTATTGTGATCAACTGTAACAACACACGGTAAAAGGTTCTTATGGATCATTTAAGGTAAGATAATATCAGCTAAGGCTGACTTACCAGAAAGTCAAATATCAGAAACAAATATTCCTCATCTCTAACAGGGGGAGGGGTCTCTCCAATGGTGGTCAGTGTCAGAGTGGACCAGTACAGACAGTAGATGTAACTTCTGGTCAGAGAGCCAAACTCAGGATCCGATGCATTGGGATACACCCAAGAATCCGAGCCCAGTCCCAGGACCTTGGAGAAGCTGTAGTACCCACAGGCGTTCCAGTGGATGATCACCAGGATGTACAGCACAAGTTTACAGATGCGGAAAGCATTGGGGTAGCCCGTTCGAGTCTCTGTACGTTCAAACCATTCAAACAGTCGTGACAGACGCAGTAGCCGGTTGAATCGGAGAAGAGGAGTGTAGCTCATCCCAACGGCTAAGTACAGCAGGTCAGTTGGAAGGATGGAGCAAATGTCAATTTTACACTGCAAGGTTCGAACGTAGGTTTCTCTCAGACGCCGCACATCTTTCACCATCAAGCCTTGATCCAAGAAACCTTCACAGAGATAACAGATACATTAATTAATGAATGTAGGTGTCTCTCAGATGACAAAGTTAAAACCAAGATACAGGACTGGGTTTCCTATTGGAATATTTTCATGAAGTAATGGACATTTGAGTCTTATGACACTATTTAGTACCTGTGTGGAGACGAACAGCTATATCCAGGATATAGACTCCATCACAGATGTAGTCCAGTACTAGCCACGCCAAAACATTCCGCATCTGAAGCTCATCGAAACAGGCCCTAAGGAAACACATACACTGAAACGAGACTGTCCTCCCCCGAAAAACGCTTCCATAGGTTGTTTGTTCAGGAAGCAATTACAACTCATCAAACAAAACAATGAGCTACAAATCCCTATCCTTTATGAGTCCATGCCTCCTTCAACACCAAAGCCAAATATTGGATTTCTCACACCTGAAACTGGCAAAAACAGCCAAGAGTAATCTCAAATTCAAGTTTCTGAACATTCCTTCAAAAAGCTTACATCACAATCACTGCACCCATGTTTTCTACAGTAATGGAATAGTAGTAGCAGTTGTCTTAGTAGTTGTTCTAGTAGTAGTCTTTTACATTTCCGGGATAATTGTCCCCTCTACTTCCGCTCTGTGTGTCTTGCTGTTCTCAACAAACTTCAAGCAAGCAAGTTACACACGGAAAATGGCAGGTTTAAAAAAAATTTGGATCGTGGAATTGTGGGAATTTTTGTAAAGATTTATTTCCGAGTAATTTATAGAGCTTACTGTGTTGTTTGAACAGTTGATTCATTTAACACTGTATGTGGCGTTTTCTCTAGCTGTGTGCAAATGACCATTTTGTAGAGTCAGCATATCTGAGTATGGAGTTTAGTTTTTAAGTTTCAAAATGCAAACAACCCAGAACGTTTTTTCCTCATATACTAGAATCAGTGCTTAAATTGTCTTTTTGTCTTTTCGGGGGTATCTCTATCTAATAAAAAAAAAAAAGTTGACACACCCGGCACATAGCCTAACAAGGCTACACAATTGAATGGCCTAGGCGCATGTGGCGCTTTTGTGCAGTATATGGGCACGGTAGGCCTAGACTATAACTTGACACATGCACAGAATATGGGTTCTATTAATTTCAACATGCTAATGATTGTGATAGTCCCTATTTAATTTTAATTTTGCAATACAAAGAAATACCCTAAACAATTTAGTATGAGTGTTATTCTCAATTTCACAATGACATAAAAGGTAATTCATTTGAATCAGACCATTATTAGAATTAGAATATTAGAATATGAGGATTTATAAACAACAGTCCAAACCAACGCAGAGGTCCAAAATGCAACAAAGCAAACGACAAGGACAAAACAACGTCCAAAACGTCAAAAACCGCTGAGAACACCAAACACACACAAAACACTACAATGACAACGGACAAGGAGAACACCGAGACTAAATCCAGAGGGTAACGAGGTAACAAGAGGCAGGTGACACAAGGGCTGGGAAACAGGTGAAAGACATCAGCCAATCACAAGGGCGGGAAAACACTGGAAGTAAAACTAGAGACAAGATAGCACATAAAACCAGACTATCAAAAGAAAACAGGAAACAGAAAGTACAGACACTCACAAGAGACCACAAGACAGAAACCACAACTAGACAAGACAAGGGAGCAACCAAAGACTGAAACATGTCACAACAAGAAACAAGACCAAAAAAAACACAATCACAAGGATGAAATATATAACAAAATACCAAACCATAACATTATGTGCAGTACACTTAGTGATAACAACACCTGGGTGTCTCGTGTGTTGAACTGTGGAAATAAAAAACTATTTTGGAATTTGCACTGAGATGTTGTGGGGTAGCCTATTCACTGAATATTCCACCACCAGAGATTTCTGACCATTTTGATAGTTTCAAAATATCTGGAAACTTCGGCGCTCTGAATGGATAGAGGTTAGCTACAGATCAACTCACACAACCATGGAAGTCATCTGTGTTGTCATCTGCCAAATATGAATTTGAAGCAGGTGGCCTTTTATTCGATGGCAAAACTGACTGATTAATCATATGTTGGTTTGCTCACATAGCTTAGTGCAGTCATGACGCATTCATGAGCGTAGTAGCCTTTTATATTTTAATTGAACTTCTTTAATGGTAAGAGACCGCACAGGGAATGGATAATGAGCCTTGTTTAAGATTTAATGACAATGCCACATGGCAGACCCTGAAATGAGATGAGATATGAGAGACCCCCTCAGATTTTTGACTTTGTTGCTTTAATGGGAGCCAGTCCTCACTCTATGGGACCTCGGATCAATCTGGCTCCCACGTAATTCGAGCACCGACTAGCGCTGTGGAGATAGGTCAGGCAAAGCAAGACTTTAATAGTAGGGACAAAAGTAATGGGATACATAGTAGTACAAGAAGAGCATCTACATGAAACTGATAGTACTGTGGTGTAGGTGGAGCAATAGTTCCCAACCTGACGACCAGTAGGGTCCAGTTATAAAAAACAGCGGCACCAATCAGCATCAGCCAGTGGTAGTATGCGTCATCGGACGGTGATAAGACCTCAACATTACACTTCCACCTCCTGACAGAGAGGGGCAAAACAAATAGGTAGAGATTTGTCAATTGATGTTTCAATAAGTACGCATTTTGTCCGTTTTTGTGTTGCCTTACTTGTGTCTGGAGCGTCTGATTTCATGATCTGTGTCAGAGCCAGTGTGGCTGAACCGGCTGGGCGGGTCTTGCATGTCAGTGTTGACGGGACCTCTGAAGCGTTCCAAGAAGGAATCTGGCCGTTCCGTCTCTTCAGCCAAACTCTTCTGCGCCCATTCTCTCAGAGTCATCACCATGCTAACTATCCTGAGGACAGGTGGACAGACAAATGGAAAGTGTACAATACGGGGCAATTAACATAATCACACACACTGAAAATAAATCAGATCTGAATACATTCTTTTGAATATTAAATAGAAGATGTCCAGTCAACTTGTGATTTAATTCACTTATCAGCTGTCATACCTGGACAGAGCACCTCGCCCTTGCAAGGAATTCTGGGAATTAATATCTCTTCTGTCAATGGCCGCCATTCTCTGAAGCTCTGAGGAAGTGTCATCACACATTGACTGTTCTCTACACACATAAGCCCCAACACACACACACACACACACACACACACACACACACACACACACACACACACATCAACCATGAAATACTGTAAAGAGAATAATTTAGTGACTGCTGCAACAACAGCTGTAAAACTACTACTGCACACAGAAAGGCAATAACGCTCTTCAATAGATTGTGTGTGCGTGTGTGTGTGTTCACCTGCTATGTACGCTGTCAGCTCGGTCGCTCTCCTCATCTGTCCATGTTTTCACAGAAAGCCTGTGTGAATCCTGCACTGGACCCGTCATCCTGCACGCACACACACACACACACACACACACATACACACACAAACACACACACACACACACACACACACACACACACACATCAATCATCAGATACATAAAAAGAAGCCTGTTGTGACTGCTGTAAAACTACTACAACTTCACAAAGAAAGGCAAGAGTGAAACTTAAATTGAACAGCGTTGTCACATAAACTGACAGTAGGAAAAAAGAAAGAAATGTACAGTACATACATTTATTACGTTTTATTTCTTTTGGTCACTTTGTGTCAGGGCAACATACTGTTAAATGGTGACTTTGTTAGCAAACAGTGCATAACCTTTCAACTGGGGTGATCCTTATCCTCCGATAACATTATATTTCATACAAGACATCTGTTTTCTGAAACAACTTCAAATCAGTTAACTCTACCGATGATCAGATACAAGCACTCACATACGATCATGAAAATGTACGTGTGTGTGTGTGTGCATGCATGCGTGCGTGCATGTGTGTGTACCTGTTAATTGTGCTGTCAGCTTGGTCGCTCTCCTCATCTGTCCATGTTTTTACAGAAAGCCTGTGTGAATCCTGCACTGGACCCGTCATCCTGCACGCGCACGCACACACACACACACACACCAAAGTAAATACATTTTCACCACAAATATACACAGAACCCCACAGTCAGACAGACCAAACCAATACCCCCAACTTAAGATACACACAGTCATAACATACTGTACAATAATAAACAAAATAAAATACAGGCTACAACACACACACACACACACACACACACACAACTTATTAACCAGCACACACCTGCAATGATGGAACACAGTCAAAAAAGGAAGGTCATCCAGTACTAGGTCATCCTGTACCAGACATCACCACGGAAACCAGATGGCATAGCAACAAGCTGAATAGCAGTTGTGACAACACATCATAAGAGGGAGAAACAGAAAGATATAAGTCAACAAACCTGATGAATTTCAGGATATCCCAACGTTAGCATCCCATCTCTGTTTAGTTAGAGCCACAAGACGAAGCAAATGTTCATTTGATGAGATGGATGCATGGATGGATGGGTGGATAGAGTGAACAAATGCAACCGATCAAAGGAATTATCACATGGCACTCAACAAAAGGCAGCCTTTAAATTGCAAATTGTGTGTGTAGTGTGGTATGTGTGTGTGTGTGTGATCCTTTTTACGAGCGAGCTCATCTGAATTCAAGAACCTTGTTTGAAGTGGCCTCTGAACTACAAGTGTGTCTTTGTGTGCGTATATTCTCCTGATTACTGAAAAAGAAGGCATATTATGCACACACCTGCACATGTGAATTGAGACTTTTTTTTTATTCAAGCTATGTTCAGAAACAGGATTTCACCAAAGAAATGCTGTTCAGATTCGACCCATACAGCATCATATTGAACCAAGGAAATAATAGTTAGAATGTGATTTCTTTCTTTTTTGGGGCAAAAATGTGTATTCTGAAATGCAAAGTAATAGCATACATGATTGGTTAAATTAGACACAGACACATCCAGCAGGCTGCCTCTCAACACACATCACGTCTATCCATACTTCTAGCATGATGTTACATCAACCACACTGTTGACATAGCAACAGCTCACTCACTTGACCTGGCCCTATTTCTGATTGTCTGCTGTATATTGGCTTTATTCCAGTAATGTACATCCACTGAGGCAGACAGATTGAGTCGGTGTGTAATTGATGTCGTTAAAAAAATGCGTCTCAAAATGATGAGAAACTCTTTCAAATTAATAACTTAACGTTACATTATGACTTTGTATCTCAAAATAATGACCCAAGTCTCCCATCAAACTGTGTATAACAAAATAAAAAAGGTTCTCCAAATAATTCAATTTTTATTAATAGTATCAGAATTTTTTATTTATTTAAATTTGATCGTGTAATTTCAAATTCAAACATTTTCAACATTTAAACAGATCAAAGTCTTAATTGGCAAATTTAATGATTTAATAGTATTAGTTATAAGGCATAAATCAAATGCAAATGTGATCACTTTTTAGTTTTGTTCTCATTTATTATAGTCCAGTTCCAGTCCATGAATTGATTAGAATTAAATATTGACAAAATCTTTGATTATCCCAATGGTACACTCATTATTCCATATAGGACAGAAAATAACACACAAAAAACCTTTAATGTATATATAGAAAATTGCTTTTATTGAATGTTGTTGATCCGATTGTACACACTGAGCTTTGGAACTATTGCTATCATGTAAATTTGCCCACAGGAGCACCAATAGAGATAACCATTTGGGATTAAAGAATAAACTGAAAAATAGTGGAATGTTAAGATTAGCGGGAACAAACCTGGATAACTTTTCAACAGATCCACGTATTCAACTAAAGCATCAGGACAGAAATATTTTAGATTAATAGAGAAATCTTAGAATTTGTTTTACAACTGAATTCATATTTCAATCACAGTGAACTCAGCAAGAAAAAACTGAATTCATATTCCTTGAAATTGTTTCCATGGATCCATTGTATCAACTTGACAAATCCTGATGTGTTCCTGTATGAATAGTCCGGGAATCATCTCCTGACAGGATTTTGAATATAGCTGGAATATATATAGAACTATGACTAGATATCTGATAAAATGCAGCAATCTTCTGTTTTATTGAGTGTACATGAAATCAGAGGCAGCTTTGACAGGTTCAAATTCACATGACCAAAATTTCAGAAAGACATTACTGCATTGACCAACAAAACAAACTAATTTTTCCAAAATGGAAGCTGTGACTACTTATCCCTTACATTTTTTTAAATGTTGGGCTTTGATTTACGTCAGCCGTCTGAAATGTTTTCAGGTGCAAATAGTACATTTTAAAGGCTTCTTATGCAGTATTAAGCTATTTAATACCACCAGATTTGTGATTTCATAATTGAAACAGTAATGGATTGTAACATATTATGGGATTTTATAATGAGTATTGTGTAAATTATTAATAATATTAAATAATAAATAATATTAGTAAATTAATTTTAGGTTAATCAATTGATAAATGCATTGATATATTATAAGTGAGTTGGTTTCCAATTATTATCTGCGTGGGTCAGGAAGGGGTGAAAAAACACTTCTACCATTTACAAAATAGCATGACTTTTTCCCCATAACTGAAAAATGAAGACCCTTTATTTAATAACACAAATGCAGTTAAGATATTGTAACATGTTATTTGGTCCATTTGAAGGGTTTCAAGATCCTTAAAGATAATACATTAACTACCTAAAGTTGTATATTTGTACATCCATTAATCTAATAATTGCCCCTTAAAACACCATTAAAACCCCTTAATTACATCTCTATTAATGGGTAAATGAATGGATTTATAAGGATTTACAGCTTCCAGTAGAACAACATGAACTGCATTTAATTCTGCACAGCTTTGGTCATTTATACAAATAAGGCAAAAAAAGGATTCAGTAAAGAATATAGTATTATGGCTTATCATTAATCAGCGCTTAGACTGTGAATTGGCAGGAATATTGAATGATACAGAACATCTTGGTATATCATGAGGCAGTGAGACATGGGAAACCTGTAGGCAATGCATCTGGGGAAGCAAGAAGAGGCACGTACAGTGCATAAGAGGACAAAACTATCACCTATCTTAATAGATTGCTTTCAGCAGGGCTGATAGATGTTAATTGCTCATTGTTCCCACATTTCCATGGACACAGCCTTTCCATTTAAATAAACAAAAGACATTCATTCATTTGTCCTCATTCATTCTCACAGGCTTACCCCTCGTGTACTGGGCAGACCCTGTATACACGTCGCCAGTCTAGACAAACACATTCCTGCTGATATATGTATATTAATGAGCAGTATGGGAAGATGAGTGTTTTCTTAATGTGACCCTGCTATCACCCAACTACCGAAGTGTCCAGAAGCAACACTGAGATTCAGAAAAAAAAACACCCAAACCCCAAATATTTATCCATAGCCTTTATGGTCTGAGCCCTCAGGTGACCACTATTGTACTTGTATTTTGGCCAAATTCAGAAAAACTGCTTAAAAAAACAAGAGAATACAGCTCTGTTAACTCTCTTTATGTCTCAAAATCACAACACAGTAAACACAGTCATTGTGTGTGTGTGTGTGTGTGTGTGTGTGTGTCTCCTTTAAGCCCTCTTCATGCCTCTCCCCATCAGGCAGGCGAAGATGGTCATCACCATTTTCGGGTTAACCTCTACCAGGTCCTCAGGCAGAGCGTAGACCTTCGCCCCGATCTTCCTCGCCATGGAAATGGCATACCTGGTACAGGAAAGGACCGCGGTTAGCGTCACTGTGGCAACGTATTAGACCTGACAATCATTGTATTTTTGAGTTATTTGTTTACTAGTTTAAATGCATTTTTTTCAGCACTATTCTGTCACTATTAATTCATTTTACCAGCTAAAATATGGAGTTATATTTGTGTCAAAACTCAGAGTTTGTAATGGGACATTTTGAACACAGGGAAAATTGCTAAATCTGTTGGTAAGCACATACATAAGCAATATTTTGTGGAGAAATTGTTGCCGTTACCCACATAGGCTAATACTAACTTCCAAAATAACGTCCCCTTACTATCATCGTCCTTCCCTGCCACTCTAGTGACCATTAATCCTACTAGCAATCGAATTGGAGACAAAACAGCCAATCAGAAATTACCTACTTAAACTTCTTTAAAGTGAGACAAATTTAACAGGATTGAGTCAATTTTTTGATAAACGATATGTATATTGGACTGAATGTGTGTCTATGTAGGATGAATTTTATATAACCAATGTTTAGCTTTCTTTATACTGTATATGTTGGTTATTTTTGGCGTCAATACATTATTTTAATTTGTTTTGATTTATTTTTTAGACATACACTATTTTCATGTGGAATTTTTCATATATATATATATATATATATATAAAAAACATAAGAAAAAAAAATGACCTATTTTAATTCTCTGATTGGTTGTAATCGTAGCTCACTAACATTGTATAGGTAAACTTGGGCGAATAAAGAGTAGGTAGGCTATGTCTCACAAATTAAATTAGTCTTTAAATGATTATTTCTCCACAAAATATAATTTATGGACGTGCAAAACATTTTACTTCGCTGTAGATGTCCCATTGCGTGGTCAGAATTTTGCCAAATATATAAAGCCCAGCAACAGCCAACAAAAACAGTCAGAGAAACGCAGGTAGGGGATTACTTGGCATTGTTTAGTTTGTCTTCGTCTGACAGACTTCCTTTGTGAACCAGCTCAAAGTTCACACTTTGTGGCTGAATGGCATCAATCAGGTCCAGGACCGGGATACTGGTACTGATCGCTTTGTCCTGAACACACACATATGAAAACACACAGTAAAAAATACAATTCCAGATATAGGTAAGATCAAAATTAATTTTTACCCCCACAACAATGCTGCTGCTCACATAATGGTTGTGTTGTTAAAACTACACTCTTTAAAAAATAAAACATGACATAATTCACCTTAAAGCTTTTGATAGTGGAACTCTTGCCAGCTTCAGCCAAAGTCTTGTTGACCCATGAAACTATCAAATCATCTCCTGCAACTGCTCCGTGCCCGAGGTCTTCAAGAACATTTAACGTGTACCTGCGTACAGATTCAAAGGCGTAATAATGTGTAAGAATAGCAGCAATTACTGCAAAATTAGGGGTGCATGATATATCGACTCATTGTCATTATCGCAATACCACGTTGTGCAGCATTATATCAAAGTGTCACAATAAATACGCAATATATTTATTTTAAATGTATGCAATGTTTCATATCTATTGCAATAAATATACTAAATTATGGTGGACTGGTAGCTGGAGAGGTGCCAGTTCGCCTCCTGGGCACTGCCAAGGTGCTCTTGAGCAAGGCACCGAACCCCCAACTGCTCATGGTGCCTTTTCATGGGCAGCCCCCCCCCGGATATCTCTCCATTAAGTGCATGTATAGGTACTGAGCATGTGTGTGTAATTCAGTGTAAATTGTAATTTCCCTAATAAAGTATATATTAATCTTACTCAAAAATATGATCATCTGTTAAGACAGGAGAAGCACTATTATAGTTTTTAATTGCATTTTCTTCTTTTTTATTTAAGTTTTTTTTTTCCTTAAAGTTCTTTAATTTTCTTATTTGTTTTGCTGTGTCAAGGTAGTAATGTAAAAGTGTACTACATACTATGTTTCATGCTGCTAAAATGGACATAAAAATATATTTCTAAAATGACAAAAAGAAGATTTAATCACCTCCTCATCAACTGCCACACCAGCGCCAGAGTTAGAGTTGGATTTCCATCATAGAGGTCCTGTCCGCCAATTCCCACCAGGGAGAAACCAGCTTTCTTCTTACCCAGCTCCACAGCATAGGTGCAGTTTTCCATCTGTCACACACACAAAGTTAGTATATTTTAAGATAAACTCAGTTGATCAACTGTCACATCAGTGTTTACACTGAAAAGATATGTGGTCAAATGCATCCTAGGAAACCCCGGAAAGTGGTTTGAGTACGCACGCGCGCACCCACCCCCACCCCCACCCCCCCCCACACACACACACACACTTAATTTCCTCCTCATTAATTAAAGGTTGTAAACCCACTTTTTAAAAGAATACATACTGTAATTGTAACAGTTTTGAAAGTAGTATAATGTAAATGTACCTTTTTTAAATGCCCTGCTCCTTTTCCCTTGAATGGAGGTTGGTTGACTTTGTCCCAGTCCACTGGCACCTTAATTGTTTTATAGAGCTGGAGAATCACCATGGCATCCTGCAGATCACTGCATTAACACAAGTTTACACACATGGCTGTATTAAAAACATGAACTAGTAGTCCCTCTTACAGAGAGTCCGCAATGAAGGTCTGCCGTTATGCTGGCTTTGTTTGTTCCCACAGAACCACGCAAAGGCAACATAATGCCACTCCAGGGTGGAATTTTTTTTAATAGCATGCTGGCAGTGATGTGTAATACAACAGAGTTGTGTCTAGGGGGTGTAAGCCAGCCGTCACTGTTGAATCAACCACGCATAACAGCATAACAGGAGAGTGGAGAGATTAAATGAATTCCCTATGAAAACAGTCATATGAGTGAAATCCTCTCCCTAGTCACCCAAAGTTAACTCTGAGTCAACTTTTGCAGAGCCTTAACCAATAGGAGGGCAGACTCCAGAACCTGCCTCCAATATATTCTGCCCTGTGTGTGTGTGTGTGTGTGTGTGTGTGTGTGTGTGTGTGGACCAGGTTCAGCTACATTTGTGGGGACCAAAAACTGTGAATACAGTATACTTATGGGGACCTGACACCTTTGTGGGGACAAAATGCTGGTCCCCATAACGTTAAAGGGCTTTTTGAGGAATAAGACTTGGAGTCTTTTAGGAGTAGGGTTAGAGTTAGGTTAAGGTTAGGGTAAGGGTAAGGGTAAGGGATAAGGTTAGGCATTTAGGTTGATGGTTAAGGTTAGGGTAAGGGGCTAGGGAATGCATTATGTCAATGACTGGTCCCCACAAAGATAGCCAGACACAAATGTGTGTGTGTGTGTGTGTGTGTGTGTGTGTGTGTGTGTGTGTGTGTGTGTGTGTGTGTGTGAGTTTGTGTCTGAAAGTGAGAGTGAGCGAGTGGAAGAGAAAGTGGACTATCGCACGCAATGTTTTTGTAAACTAATAACTTTGGCTACTCGAAACGCTGCTTTTGACTTTTTGACCTGCCTATGGGTCTACTCGGTCATCACTGCAGCGTCTTCCCACCATGCTGGCTATCCCTTTTCCACAGATGGTTGTTACTGCTCTGTGATTACCCTCCAACAACAACTCTGTCTCTCCATGCCATCTTCGTAACTTTCACACAGATGGCGAAGAGGCTTAGAGGCGCCATAGTCCTGCCTTGAACAGGTTGTGTGCAAGTGTCTACTGTGGCAATAAGCAGAAAACGCGATAACTACAAATACAGTAATTTTAAGAGAGGGATACTGACCCGTAGATATGGTGCACATGTGGACTGACTCCGAGAGAGTTCATCCAGTTCCTGAAAGTTCTCTCCTCTCTGGTCTCGCCTTGACGGAGACAAGAAAAGAAAGGTAAGCCCGGCAGACGCACAGCAGGTCAACACAGGAGGTTAGTCACTCGCTACATGTGTAGACGTGGCGACGGTATGTGTGAGAGAGGAATTGGTCCTCCATGCTTACTCTCCACATTATTCCAGTCTTGGTTGTCTGGTTTGGTGAGAGCCGGGTGTTTGTTGAAGAGCTTGGCTACGAAGGCCATGTTGAGCTTGGAGTTTCCAAACACGACGTCGGTGGCAGTTACAAACTGTCTGCAGCCGAGGCGCTCGGCCTGTTTCAGCATGCACTCTGCTCTCTTCGTGAGATCCTTCTCCTAGAGTAAACACAAACAAAACACACATTTACATTTTGTAAATGTGTGTGGTGATCTGTCATGTGGGATACATCCTTTAAGGCTGTGTTTCTCAAATGGGGGTATGTGTACCTCTAGGGGTACTTTGGTGTACTGCAGGGGGTACAAGAGATTTCTTTAAAGTCGCAGAAAAATTATACTATAATGAATTAATCAAGTCATGCATTTTAAACAGAAGTAGTATTTAAGTGTTTTTTGGTTACAAAGTTGTTGTTTAGTCAATCAGACAGTGGTGGTCTAGCACTGTAACGTACCTCTTTATACAGCCTTGTTTTTCTGCTACTGTGCTTTGTAAAGTTTGAAAACCACTGCTTTAAGGGGTCCAATGTACTTAAAGACATCTCAAAACTAATGTGACTGTACATCCAGATTTTCTCTAATATTCATGTATGGTTTTGGAATCACAAAATTCTAGGTTCACTAAGAAATTCCATGTACAGTAGATGTCAGTTTTACTACTAGAGTGAACAGTGTTGTACTTTGCCTTTGTTTTCATGCCATTCTTTACTTGTACTTCACTATATTTCAGAGAGAAATATTGTACTTTTCACCCCATTACATTAATCTAACCGCTTTAATTATATACACAAGGCCAGACTTTGTTTGAAACAGATATAAATTCAGCTTTTTATACAGTTGTTTAACTGTGAACACAGCTCGAACACAAACTTAGTTGCTAGTTACTTTACAAATCAAGATTTTTGCACACATGCAGTTTATAAAATACAATGTCTTATTGTTATTATTATAAGTCCAGCTGAATTGATTAGTTTAGACTGTTTTGATCGTTTCCAGTTTCTAAACTGTGAGGATTTTCTGCATGAGTACATCACGTTTTATTCCTCCAAGTTCTTTTTCCTGGTGATGCTTACCTAATTTTGCTAACATTTGCATTGCAGGACTTTTATTTTTTTTTAAGTAAAGAACCTGAATACTTCTTCCACCACCGATACAAACCCAGCATACAAAAAGTGCTGACAAAAAAAGATGTGACAGGGAGAGGCCAGATAAGAAAATCAGAATGATGTCATGATCCTAATATAGTCCGACAGGAAGGAAGCTGGAAGAGGGGCAACAGGAAGTCAGTGTCCCTTCAGCCTCCGATAGCATATGGAAAGCCTCGACTGAGCTCAGTTTCAATGACATCCCAATGGGTTTCTGTTTGATTCTGTTGAGTCTTGATAGTGTGTAGTAAGGCCCCAAATCTTTACTTATTTAAGTGTTATGTCTGACTAAAATACTAACTGAATATATGCACAATAAAAGGATGTTAACAACAAATATACAGCATCTATCTCAACTTACATAAAGACCAGTCATGTCAATCTCAATCCGGGGAACGTCCTCTTTGCTGCCATCTGGAGCAATCTGCTCTAGCAGGTGGAAGTACGCCTTGGAGTCCTACTCAGAGAAATATGATAAAATACCAAACCACACTGAAATGACTCCTTACCACACACACATGTCACATCTTTTCTCCTGTGAGATGATTCCACTAGCATTGTGTAGTGTTTTTTGTGCAAGTAAAACACTCGCATCAAGTGTCGTAATACACAGATTTACAATGTTTGTGTACAATAACTCTCTGGTAGAAAACCCCTGTGTCCTGTATAGTCAGTGTAAAGTCACACAGCAAACGGGGTGCAGGGAACAAGTCGATATACTCTGTTTTTTGTAAAAGACACTAGCAAAGCAGCACAGTACAAACGTCAGAGAGGTAGGACCACAATGTTGAACTTTATATCTTTAGATGACGCAGTTACGGTTGAAAGAGACAAAATAAACAAACAAGTTTTGCCTATTTCACATTTCTCCGCTATTCAGATCAACTGCCATTTGTCTAGCTGGAAGTGATTTTTGTGTTAGCCTAACGTCAATGTGATTCAGTCTATGTGTAACTGTACAATATGTACCTATTTTCCAAATGAAATGTCTATCAGACATATTAAATAGAAGCACATGGTAGTTCAATGCTCTAGGTAAGAGCCTGAAATTAAGGTTGGCAGTGAAAAAATAGTTTCAGTAGTCTACAGTAACAGGTTAAGGCATCACTCTGACATTTCCTTACCTTAATATCTCCAGAGAAGTTTGATATGGACATGCCGGCTTTCTTTAAATGGAAATTGGCCCAGCGCAGCAGCAGCTCCTCAGGGCTGAGTTTCATCAGTTCTTCCAGACTCTCCCCCTCCTCCAGCAGCGCTGCTATAGCTGCACACAGAAAGACAAGCATGACTCAGATTTGTGGGGGTGGAATGAACCGTGATGTAGGGGTAGAATTCTTGAGGCTGAGCATATATATGTTTTTGTAATAAGACAATATTGTAAAGTAGGGGCAGGACTTATAGGCATTATGCTTAGGCCTGCTCCTTAAACCTTTTTTGTTCTTTAATCGAATCAAATTGATTTGTATGGGATTGTGTTTTATCTTTGTGATTTATTTTGTCTTATAAAGTAGGTTGATTGTTTGGGATACATAAATAAACGGAAATAAACTAAACGCTAAGGTATTGTGTTGGCAATCTGTTATATTGGGATGTTGGGGCATTATGCCGTAAACTCAAATCTGCACTCGACTCACATCGGGGAGTGACAGAGGCCATGACAGGGCCATGGGAGCGAGTGAGGAAAAGATGGCAGAGAGAGTAGTTCTCGACATGGTAAGGAGTAGGCAAATTTACAGGGACTCTCAGGGAGGGAGGGAGGCTGTGTGTCTGTGTGTGTGTGTGTGTGTATGAACAAACCTTCATTGCGGCTCAGCTCTATAGCAGCGAACAGTCCTATCTTGATAATCTGCCAGAGGAGTCCAAGCACCAAGTGAGGTTTTCCCTCCTTCAGATCTTGAGCTCCGATGTTGACAACTTGGCAGCCGATGGCTGAGGCGGAATTCAGAGCCAGGTTCAGATTCTCCTGTTGGGTAATACAAAAAGATCAAGGTCAGATCCATGCAATGTGATGTCATGTGTATAATCGTGGATATAGTTTTAGTATCACCTGTCAACTGGAAGAAAACTGTTACTTGATTTTTAAATGGCTTTCATGTATGCATCCATCTATTATGTATCTTTGCAAAAACCCTATATTACAAAAAACATAGTCACGAGATTAACCAAGATATGAGCAGATAGGATATGCTGCCTTTGTCACTTTTGGGCTACATTGAGTCAGTGAGGATGAATATTCTCCCCAGACTTCTTTTTTTATTTCAATCTCTGCCTATTTATGTACCACAATCAACACTGAAAAAAGTATAACAAAATTTATTTGGCAAAATAGGAGACCCACAATACGTCTAAAAATATTGATGGCAAAAAAGAAAGCCTAGATCTATTTTAATTTTAAAATGTATTACTGGGCAGCCCAACTTAGAATAATAGTGGCATGGGTGGATAGAAACTGGATGGCTATCCATTGAACAGAATTCCTTAAAAGGGATATCAATATCTACTCTTTCATTTTGGCAGGCTCAAAAAACAAAAAAAGAATTAATACCATCTGGGTCAAACACACTAATTAATATATGGAACAATGCCCAGAAGCAATTCTATGGCCATATCACTTAGCATACAGAAGATCGGCGGAAAAGGGGTTGGTCAGTATAAATCAGATGTTTGAGAACAACACATTACGACCATTCTCACAACTTTAAGAAAGGTTTGACTTCACACAGATAGGGATAGTCTTAAAAGAGATCCAACTGATGTTGAACAGTTTTTTATACTAATTTCTCAACATGTGGTATCAACAAAGCATCTCTATAAGAGTCTTGTGAAAAACACGTCAGACAATACCTTGCATATTAAAATTGAATGGGAATTGGAACCCAATACATGGGAAGATTAATGGCTGGCGAGTCATAAAGGGATTAGAAGACAAATTTTTCTTAATGGACAAAATACCTGAAAACTTGCTTTCAAAAGGACCAAAGCTATTGCAAGAAAAATGATTACTATCCATTGGATGAAGCCAAGCCCGTCTACAATAGCTCAGTGGATCTTAAAAAAAAAAATCAAACAGGTCCGTAGAATGGAAAATATGACTGCTATTTTACAGGTGAAAGTACCTGTGTTCATGACAAAATGGACCCCTGCCATTCTAGGTCTTGATTTAGAATAATAATTTAAACACACTGATGTGCAAATGGTCTATTTGCCCTGCTTATATATAGTCAGTGTTTGTGTTGAATCAAGTTCAACCACAAGGTGACCCCTTTGACCTTTCCTTAAGAGAGTGATTGTGTGTGTATTGTACTTCTTAAATTGCCCCCAATATTTAATATGGGCAAGAATTAAAAAAAGAAAAACCCCTATATACTTTATATATTAAATTTAAAAAGTTGGGATTATTTTGCCAAAACAACGATTCAACAAAGCACAGTTGATTATTTAGTTAAGCAACAAACTGACCTGTGTGGTGAAAGCTGTCAGTTTCTTTTTATTAATGGTTCTCTCATCAATGGTGTCAGCGACAGAGAGGTTGATGAGTTTACTGCAAACATGGGTCAGAAAAACAGATTAACAGAAATTAACAGATAAGGATTTGAAGATCAAATTTGGATGAGGATAAACCAAATAAAGCTATGGATAGGTGAGTACAGCTAATTACAAGGTGAGTGAGTAGTATGTTTTGTTAGGTCATTGATAAGTCAGATTTGTTAAGGTTTACCAAAGGATGACGCCGTCAGCCACTGCTTTAAACAGAGCTTCAGTTTCGGGGTTGATGGGCAGCAGGTGTTTACAGTCTGGATCCTTTTCCAAAGAAGAGTTGATGTAGTTGGCGAAGGCAAAGCGCTCCTGCTCTGAAATACAGTTGAGTCAAGTGATCTGTCATGATGCCATTGATTGACAGTAGACCCTTAAAAAACATTGGGTAGGCGTTTGTGTTACTGGAGCTTCACTAACCAGAGATGGAATGCTGAGTTCCTGCACTAGAGATCTCGCTGGTGCCCCCAATGGCCACGATGCCTTGTTTCTTGTTCAGAGCTTTCTTGAAACCCTGGGCCATGCGGTCGTCCTTCAGATCATGAAAAATCTGAAAAATACATTCCATGGCTATAATTAAAGTCAATTAAATTGCAGCTTCATTTGTTAAATGTGTAGTGTGTAGAAGAGATATATTGGCAGATATAGAATTTAACATTCAGGATGATTTAGTAAAGTTTTTTTTTTTTTTTATAACCAGGGACCCCTAAGCTGAAAGGGAGACTGAGTAGGGAGCCAATACTGCATATATGTATTGTATACAATTGAATTGCATAATAAACTGTGCAGAATGGATGAACATAAATCATTTAGAATTAGAAAACGTGTTTCTGAAAACATTTGAAGCGACAAAAAGGCCATGGAGTTTCTTAATCTGTCATGACAAAGGTCAGTTTAAAGGATTTTTGGCAGAGTTTGAGAGGAATTTTCACGCTCATCCCACTCGTCATTTCTGGGTTAGCACTCCACCAATCAGATTGGTCACTGAGTCTTACTGCCCGCCTTCTGATTTATGTCAAATCGGCCAAAATGAATGCCGAGGCTCCTCCCACTGATGACGGCACGGAACACACCAAACAGATTTCGCAGTCTGACCTTGCCAGATGGTCCGACGGCCGATAATTGGGTTGGTGTCTCAGGGCTTTTACCCCAGCCCAGTCACTCCGCATCAGCCATTCTGCTTGCTGCTCCCTTACTCTCTTTTATATAGACCTTAGTGGTCCCCTAATACTTTATCTGAAGTCTCTTTTATATAGACCTTAGTGGTCCCCTAATACTTTATCTGAAGTCTCTTTTATATAGACCTTAGTGGTCCCATAGTACTGTATCTGAAGTCTCTTTTATATAGGCCTTACTGGTCCCCTAATACCGTATGTGAAGTCTCACTCCCAAAATTCAGCCTGGTTGCAGAATTATAGCCACTAGAGCCAGTCCCACAATGAGCTTTCCTTAGTATATGGATTACTGAGAAAACTAAATAGACAGTAAACAGTATATAAAGTTGTGAAGCAATTGTAGTTAGTTAGTTAGTTAGTTAGTTAGTTAGTTAGTTAGTTAGTTAGTTAGTTAATTAATTAATTAATGTTACCTACAGTCGTGAACTCATCAAAGCTAATCCGGCTGTCGTTGTCTCTGTCCAGCTTCTGAAGCAGTTCTCTGATCTGGTATCCGGGCAAAGGACAGCCCGCCTCGCGGAAGAGATCGCCAAGTTCAGAGGAGACGATGTACCCATTGCCATCCGAATCTAGAGAAGTGTGGTGGAGGCAAGAGGCAAGGGGAAGAAGAGAGGGAAATAAGCAAGTAATATTTCAAAAATGTTATTTTTTGGTTACATCTTGGACATGAAGGGGAAAAGAAGGGGAGTTACATGCAGGAAAAGTGCCACAGGTCAGAATCAAACCGCGGCCTCCGAGTTTGACACATACTCTGGACTAAAGGTCAAGATACCATAGACCTTCTCTAAAGCCAATACTAAATGGCTGCAATATCCCTTTGATAACACACTGATTAAAATGAAGCTCTGCAGCAAATTCAAGAAAACCTGACAAGATTATAACATCTAGAGCAGAACTATGATACGCTGACTTACAACATACAGTGTACAGAAAGATGTTTTATTGTCTTTGTAGAAAAAAAATACTAGAAAGAATCCTGCACACTTAGAATTACGCAATTATTTACTTAGAAAATACATTTCGGTCTTAGACCTTCAGTATGCGCCAGTCTTTCTAAGCTTCTGATCTGCGACCTTTGTTCATATCCAACGCACCTGCCCGACAAAAGAGGTGTGCAAAAGGTTTTCCCACGTAGGAAAGATTTTGAATAAAAGACTTCTTGTCCATTGCAACTACTCAACTAACAGTTTTGTGAGAAACGTTTATTCGCTTTCTCACTGAGAGTTAGATGAAATTATTGATCCCAGTCATGTCAGATGCTGAAATCAGAAGCTAAGCTAACAATAAGCACATGTTCTAAACTATTCCTTTAAGCCATAACTTAAATGTGGGTGCATATAAGGTTTTAAATGTCTTTGCGTGAATCCCATGTGTCCATCAGATGGCGCCCACACGTGTTTGTCGGCTCTTCAAACAGGATTGACTAATCCATCATTGTCTGAAGGGTGTCTGCAATATCCGCACAAACATTTTTACTCACCCACTTTCTGGAAAGCCTCCCTCATCTCCACCATCTCTTCGGCGCTGACCTTTGTCGACATGCTGACACCTATAAAATAATACAGCAGCTGCATTTAGGTACTGTAATACTATGTGAACTCTTTACATATTATACACATGATTGGAAAAGATCAGTTTCTAAAATGGTACGACATGTAACATTATAAACCAATTTATAGATGAATCAATTTATACAAATGAAATGTTTGAGTTGATTGGTTACCTGACCACGTGCTGAAATTATAGGATGGTGTTTTTCCAATGAATATTATTTCACATAAGCCCCCTGTGAAAAGTTTTCCTTTTAGGAAATTGTCGCTATAAATTGTCGCTCAGTGCGACTCATTCTGACTCTTTTGGTGCGCATATCCAGAACTGAAGAACGAGAAGTTATTTTTTACTCAGCGACAGACTCATTTAGCACATTTTGAAAAATGTGCTAATATTGGATAACATAAGCCACTGTATACTGCTATACTCATTAAAAAAAAATAAAGTCTCCTCTCTACAAAATGTTCCTAATTAAACAAGTAAATTTACTGCCCTCTGCCCAGTTAAACGACTAATATTTCCCATCCTGCTATTATTATGAAGCCATTATTTACCAACAGGAGAAATACAGTCTTATATTTGATCATACGCCTACTTATTACCATCAGACACTATAGGCAATAAACTGATTACATCCAGCACAAACATTATAATTCCATTGATGACAGTCATTATTCCCAAGTATAGAGCAAAATACAGTATATCACAGATGGTTGATCTCATATGTGATATGTCTGCCTGTTTGACACTCTTTGACCAGGTAGTGGTTTTGTGATGATGGTCCTTATGCGAACCATTTTGCTGGAACGCTTTATTGCTTTAAGAAGCTTTATTTTGCCATAGTAAAAGTACATAAAAGGGGAATTTATTTTAACACCTACATATTGCAATGTTTCTAGCAGCTAGATTTCTAGATTTTTCTAGCTAGATTTCTAGCTGCTAGATGGTTTAAAGGTCCCATGACATTGTGCTCTATGGATGCTTTTATGTAGCATTCCAGATTCCAGAGATTCCAGATCGGCCCATCTCAGCTCTCATTTTCTCAAAGGCAGAGCAGGATGCCCAGTGCTCGGTTAATACCTATCAACATTTCTAGCCATTGGGGGACCATAGGCAGGCTGGGGGAACTCATATTAATGTTAAAAAATCTCATAAAATGCAATGTTCATGCCATGGGACCTTTAACTGTCTATAAATTAATTTATCTTGTCACTTATTTGATAGCTCCTCGAGTCGTCGGTCTACGGCTGAACCGGAAGTTGTTCTGTTCCTCCTTGGTGAAGGCAGTCTCAAAGCTGTTACTACTGCCCCGTGGAGTGAGCTTTCAGAGGAAAGGACACCTCATCCTTCTAAAAACATATTTGCTTGTTGCCTCTTGAAGTCGAGGAGGCAATTTAAGCGACAAGAGAAACTCTTCCAGTCTTTAAATT
This sequence comes from Etheostoma cragini, assembly GCF_013103735.1. Lineage (NCBI taxonomy): Eukaryota > Metazoa > Chordata > Actinopteri > Perciformes > Percidae > Etheostoma > Etheostoma cragini. Next base: position 4,344,323 of record NC_048416.1, read on the forward strand.
ACCTGGCTGCTGAGTTCACTGGCAAAGAGCCATTAAGCATTACAGTTAGCCTAGAAACCCTTATAACATCTAACAGATTTATGTAGATTGCCTTTGGAGTAATGATTAGTATGATTTTGTTTTTAGATAGCAATTTATGTTACAGCTACTGTTTATGTAATAGCTCTCTCTACAACCAAGACATATATCATGATCCATGATCACTTGCAAATGGCAATCCTAATGATTTTGTCCATTTTGCTTATGTTTTAAGAGCTGTGCCATTGAGACCCTCTCTACCACCTAAATACAATGGATATGAATGGCATTTTGGCATCCAGAAACATTAAAAGCAATGTGTGTTTTCAGAAACAACACCCTGGCTAGGTAAGTGATCTCACTGTGAACACTTTCTGCCGACGTATAAACACCAACCTCAACCTCACCTCATCTGTTGTGTTGTACAAACTTCCCCAAATCAAACCAAAGGCGGTATCTTCTTAAGTTGTTTGGATGCATTCTGTATTAGAAAATGATTTCGTAATGTGGGTTTACTGACTATTTAATACCACCAAATAGGCTAATGATTTGAGGTAGCTATATCTAACTTTTGTTTGGATGCAGAGCCCTTCAGTAACAGATAAATCCTATTAGATCTGAGGCTTGGATGACGCTGGGCAGCTTAATGTATCCCACAGCACATCACATAATCTCCATCTCCATCTTCGCCCGCTTATCCGGTATCGGGTCGCGGGGGCAGCAGCTCCAGCAGGGGACTCCAAACTTCCCTTTCCTACATCACATAATGTTATAGAAAATATTGGCCTTGATTTACAGCCACAGTATTAAGAGAAGCCTGTATATGATTTAATCTGAGAGAGAGAGATAACTTTCTGCTGTAGAGTGCAGAGCCCTGCTAACTGAGGCAAGAAGATATGGCAACTTGATTTATTACATCTACAGCCAATCCATACACGCCTAGGAAGCCAAAGCCATCAAGACAAATCCAGCCTTATTTGCCTGAGATATCAATGGCGTCAAACCGAAAGCATCATATAGAAAATGTCACAAAATACTACTTTTCCCTGTTTAGACATCAGTTAAAAGATGAGAAATCCAAGACCAACTTAAAGCTCACATTTCTACATCGAAATTCACAAATCTCTTGTGCCTTGGCCGTGTTGGAGCATTAACGAATAAACAAATAGGCAATGCTTGAGCAGAGACATGCAAATATGGTGGTTGCATAGTCAGGCAAAACACTCACGCAGACACAGTCAGGCCGACAGTCACAGGGCCATCAATGTCTCCAAAAGCCCTTGAAACAAACTCAGTTTTTATTAGACTAATAAAATAGTAAACTATGACACTAGTGGTAAGAGAGCATATCATGTCAGTATCTATTTCCAAGTTATTTGAATAATGAATGAAGATGCAAAACAGGCCTGCCAGGCCCAAATTAGACAGTATCCTCCTAATGACCACAGATACTGAAGACCTTAACCCAATAGTTACTGATTTACCAAACAGTCAACAGTGGTGATTTACCTAATATTATAAATTGTAACTTTTCACTGTGAAAAAAGTGCATGTAGAATTTTTGGATTACAAAAAACATGTTTTTTTTAATGCCACAAGATGTCACTGCTTCAGAAATACCATATATTGCTTGCTATGTTTTCTGGGTTAGTTTATGAAAATAGGAGGTAGATTAGGTCTGTTTATGCCAATATTATTCTGAAAAATCACAGAAAAGTGTTCATGATGGCACAATGGTGGAAAAATACCAATTAATAAAGTTAACAAATGCAGTCTTCTCTGTCCTTATCAAACATACAGCACCAAATTGTACTGACACACACACACACACACACACACACACACACACACACACACACACACACACACAGTCTGTGTTTCAACTGACATGCAGTTCATCTTGACACATTGCTGCTGCTGCTGTCTGCCACATCAGTCTTTTCCATTTTGAGTATTCATTGAGGATCAATCAGATAATATAGCCTAAGTCTATATTTTACAATATGTATTATATGAATTTAAATGGCCATGAAGTATTTGTATACAATACACTGCAATTAATAACTGGAGGAAATTGGCATTGTCTTGACAAATTCTATACAAAATGACTGTATTCTTTGTAGAAATATCAGCTATAAGCTTTTTCTTAATAAATTGGATAGCATAATGCAGATTTAAAACATAACCAATAGTAGGCTATTTATCATAACATATGGGCCTATTGATACAGGGTATAACTAAAAAAGGTAGCCAAACCAAAATTGGATAAAATGTGCATGAATGCACATTTATTATCTGTAGGGAGAAAAATTGTACTTCAAGTGCCCAAACTAGCTTTTGTCATATGCTACTCACAAATACTGCGCATTTTTAGCTAAGTTAATGTTATTCTTAATTGGTATTTCTCTTTACATATTCTGAGGCAACGTGCTGAATTGAAGAACAGCTCTGTGCCATGAATTCTAATATGTTCTGCTCAGTACGCCTAAAGCACTTCTCCTCCTGAGTCATGAGAAAACGCCCTAAAACCTCTCCTTCCCCTTACCTGGAGTCCGCTGGTGCAGTCTGAAAAATCAGCCGGGCGAATGAAACCCTCCTGTGTCGGCCTCTCACTGCTCCTCTATCCCGTTTTCTCCAGCTGACACCGCCTGGGAAAGCGAACCGCTCCGCCCCTTCGCGCCACTCCTTTCCTATATCTAACCTTCCTCCGCCTTCTTGCCACCAGCAGTCATTTCTGACCACTTAGCAAGAAAAGATTAGCATTCTGTGTGGACACCTTTTAGACAGTCTAGGGCGGCGACTGGCATTTGATAGCATTGCTTTGGAATGGGGAAACAATAGCTAAGTGTTTCAACCGAACTTTTCCTTAAAGACGTAATAAAACGTAAAGAGAAAATGAAAACGGTTTTTCAAAATTGCTAGCTTCATAGCCAATTGTTATGCTAATGCTAACCAATTTTAATGCAAAAACACACAATTTTGAAGGTGGACACATGATTCCTTTACAGTTAAGTTACAATTCAAATACAGTAATTGAAATGTGCAATATCAATACATTTTTTACTTCAACCAACAAATGTTCTTCCAATTGTAGTTATGACAAAGCATTAGTTTTACTCAGTCTACTGTTAGTCTAAATATATTTGAATAAAGGCAATAATTTGTAACGATTCTGTATTAAAATGTCTAAAAATGACTACACCTAGACCTATATGTTGATAAGTTGTGTCCAACAATGTTCAAACCCAGAGAAATCTATCATTTTAATAAAGCACACATTTGGTCGCCATTGACTGTCACTTGACTCAAAAATTGACTTATCCAGCTTGAAGCCACTTTTCGTTTTTATTTAACCGGCTAAAGGTTATTAGTCAGCTCAGCCTCCCCTCAGCGAAAATGACGAATAGCGCTGTAGAAACTAATTTTCAACGTGAAACTGCTTTATTTGAAGTGTTTTTACCCCAAAACTATTTTCGTTTTTAAAGTATTAAGCAGAAACTGTAGGCCTATATAAGAAAGTGAGCTGCCTGTATACTAGTCGCACCAGAAGTGGCGCGTGCAAATGTGACGTCAAAATGACAGTTACCCTCAAACGCATTCTGTTTCCGCTTTGTTGCAAAATCTTGGCGCGTCAGCGAGATCTACGTCATTTTGACGTCACATTGGCACACATATGCTTGGTTGTGTCGACTGTAAAACTGCTCTAAGCATGGACAAGTTCACTGACAACCGGATGCCAAGACTTACAGACTGACTGCATGTCTTGCTTGTAAACTTATTGGATTAAAGTTCCCATGACATGGTGCTCTTTGGATGCTTTTATATAGACCTTAGTGGTCCCCTAATACTGTGTCTGCAGTCTCTTTTATATAGACCTTAGTGTTCCCCTAATACTATATCTGAAGTCTCTTTTATATAGACCTTAGTGGTCCCTTAATACTGTATCTGAAGTCTCTTTCCCAAAATTCAGCCTTGGTGCAGAATTACAGCCACTAGAGCCAGTCCCACAATGAGATTTCCTTAGGACGTGCCATTTCTGAGTCTGTAGCTTTTGATGAGGAGAGAACTATAGTTTCATTTGAAAGCCATGATGTCTCTCTCTCATGGGTGGGCCAATTTTTCTGTGAGGGCAAAACAGAGAAAGTGGAGGTAACCTTGCACCTTAAGACCTCATAAGGGGCAAGAATCCAGATCAGCCCATCTGGGCCTTCATTTTCGCAAAGGCAGAGCGGGATACCCAGACCTATCACCATTTCAAGCCCCTGGGGGACCATAGGTAGGCTGGGGGAACGCATATTAATGTTAAGAAAAACCTCATAAAGGTACATTTTCATGCCATGGGACCTTTAAGATGAGTTCTTTTATGGTGAATGAAAGGCTTGAATCGTATTAGGGCATCAAATCAAATTGAAGCATTGACAGCAATGCTGCTGCCAGTTCCGCAGTTGTTTACCTTTTCTTCTTCTTCTAGTCCCTAGAAATAGCAAAGTTGGTTCCCTTGGCTCATTAGCGCCACCTCTGTTCAGGAGAAGACTGCAACTAGCGTCGCGACCACCACGCACGAGTATAAATTACTATATCAATTATAATAGTTACGGCACTCTCGTGACATCACATTTGTGCACGCCAACTAACTGCTGCTACTGTAAAAAGGCCTTTACCTTAGCAATGACGGCACCAAGATAAAGAAATGATACCCAGAAGGAGGGCTAGGAATATTTATTGTGAATACGCTGCTTATGATTTTTGTTGATTCTTTTTGTTTCTGCAATAAACGTGTTCAGTACAGTAGTACTGTAACTCAACATCTATGTTAGCAACTTAACGTTTTATTGAGTTCAGTATTTTATTGTACCTCAAAATAGCCTCACCCATCTGCCACTTTATGACCCTTATTGGTAAATACTATTTGACATTCAGCTCAAGTCTGGAACATTTAGCCACACATGCCACTGTAAGACTATTGCCTCTATATGACTAGTTTGGATGTCAAATAATAATATACCTGCATATTTAACACAAAAGCTCTTTGTTATAGGTAATTGAACACATCATGTCAACCTAAGATTAGAAAAGGTATCACCACCATGCAAGGTTAGGTAGATTGTGTTCGAATAGTGATCTGCAGCAGATTACGTATTATTCATTCGGCAAACATGCTTTATCAGTAAGTGTAACTTTGTGAACTGAGCTACCAGTCCCTACACGCAGGAATTCCTCTTTGCGTCCTCCTCCTCCACTTATTTCTACTCTCCTCATACATTTCCTTCCTATCCTATTATCTCCCTCCCTGGAGTGATGTGCTGAATCTTGTCAGAGTAAATTCCTCCGCCGTGGCCAAGACACAGGAAGATCTTTCCTTAAGGTCTTGGCTTTTCTGTTTGCCACCCATGTTTCTGGGATAACAGTGGTGGGTTAGGATTCAAATTTGTATAGTTAGTGTCCTGTACTGACTACTGACATTGTTACATTAGTCTTCTGCAGTGATGCAACAGTAAAAGGTCGGTACATTATTATCACCAAGTAAAGACCACAATTTAAATAGAACAATATTTACTTCATGAATTAAGAAATTGGGCCCCAAAAAGGGTGAGGCAGCAGACATAAACTAGTCATGAGGTTATGTCTTACATAGCTTGGGACTGAAATTTAGCTCTTAATGTTTAAAAAATGTCAGCCTCCCCACCCCCTCTAAATGCCAGACTTTATCTCTTTATTCAAGTATGTGTTTTTTCCCAGATATGGTTGAGCTAGATGGTTAATGTGAGTGTGCTCTGTTACACCAACCTGGGTTTATCAAATTCTCCTTTAAAGGTCCCATATTCTGCTTATGTTCAGGTTCACGCTAGAACATGTTTACTTGCTTTAATGTTCAAAAAACACACTCATACTGTCTGAATATAACTGTATTCACCAACGCTTCGTTATAGCACCAATCCCTTTAAGCCCCCCTTGCAAAAATCTTCTCTGATTGGTTAGCATTCCTTTCACATATGCACTTTCGGCGCCTCTGCACCATCATTGTAGCCGGGGAATGACCGTAACGGCACTTTAGCGGCACTTTGTAACTATATATAGTATAGTAACATCACAACTGTATAGAAGTCCTGAGGGCTCGTTAGAGGTAGACTGGGTAAACCCCGGCCACTCTGATTTGGCCCTGAGGCTTGGTCTGGAAAACTGCACGTTTAATTCTCCTCCTTCAGTTCACAGTTTTGCGGGAACCAATCACAAACTGGCTTGTCAACCTTGCTATTGGCGGGTCTATCACGATGGCGATAGTGAAGCGACATGTAGCTTTTTTGTTTTCATTCAACATTTCGGCTACCAAAGTACAGCAACAGCAACCCATTGATGTCGCTGTCGCTGCTCTTTTAAAAGATTTCAAAAGCAAGTTTTCTCTTAAAGATCCCATGGCACGAAAATGTCACTTTTTGAGGTTTTGTAACATTAATATGAGTCCCCTCAGCCTGCCTATAGCCCCCCAGTTGCTAGAAATGGTAATAGGTGTAAACCGAGCCCTGGGTATCCTGTTCTGCCTTTATGAAAATGAAAGCTCAGATGGGCCGATCTGGAATCTTGCCCCTTATGAGGTCATAAAGTTACCTCCCCTTTCTCTGCTTTGCCCTCCCAGAGAATTTGGCCTACCCATGAGAGAGAGGCATCATGGCTTTCAAACGAGTAAAGTGGCAGTTGGTCAAGGCCACATCCCCAGCCTCCACTTTGCCCCCCTTCTTCTCCTCCTCAAAAGCTACAGACTCAGAAATGGCACATACTAAGGAAAGCTCATTGTGGGACTGGCTCTAGTGGCTGTAATTCTGCACCAAGGCTGAATTTTGGGAAAGAGACTTCAGATACAGTATTATGGGACCACTGAGGTCTATATAAAAGAGACTTTAGAGACAGTATTAGGGGACCACTAAGGTCTACATGTATTAAAGAGACTTCAGATACAGTATTAGGGAACCACTAAGGTCTATAAAAGAGACTTCAGATACAGTATTAGGGAACCACTAAGGGTATATAAAAGCATCTAAAGAGCATCATGCCATGGGACCTTTAAAACAGAACAGAAACTTTCCCTGGAACAGTTCCTACAAAAGAAGGATGTGTTTGCCTTACTACCCACCAGCTTTGCAAAGTACGTCACCCGGATAGTTGGTCTGATTAGTTGAAGGACTTTCCCACTGCCCAAAGAGTCATTTGAACTATGCCCGTTGATCACGTCTCTTGTGCAGAGAAAAACACAAGTGCTCATTTGCACATTAATACCCGCAGGAAAGGGTCCCTTTCAATAATATACAATAGCATAATTTGCGGTTACCATTGTTTGTCATGTAGCAGAGTTGTTAAGGGCTGCAATAACTGCTGAATTATACTATTGATTAATTTGGCTATATATATAATATCTTTATAGTAATGTCAAATAAATAAAATAGAGAGAAATGCATATCACATGTTTTTGGAGCGTCCTCAGATGTCTTGCCATGTCCAACCAACAGACTAAACCCCAAAGTTATTACATGTACAGATATATAAAATAGAAAAGCAGAAACTCCTACTACTCCTAACTGAGTCTATTAATTCTGGGCAGTGCAGAACTGAAAATGACATGAGGTCCCTAAATCCATGTACTAATAACAACAATAGTACACAGTCCTGTCTTATCTGCAATCATAACAGTTTAAGTTGAGGCTGAAATCAAATCCTTTCAGTGGAACCGCCATGATGTGTGGGTTTGCTAGGGGAGGCAAAGTTAACCCTGCAGAGCTTTTAGCATTTAAATTTTTGCCATTTGCTAATAGCAAACTGCTGGCCTTTGAGGAAGATGCATCATGGTCAGCAGTCGGTTATAAGACAAGAGTCGATGGTAGGCTACAAATGTGTGTCTTAGTTAAACTGTGTGAACTTAATAGTCCTGTTAGTAAAGGAGCTTGCCTGCTAAATAACCAACAGATTCTTACTCTCATCGCGTGAAATTCGGCTGCTTGGTCATTTTTCTTTAGCGTTGTTGTTGTCGCTAAACGTCTCCTTTAGCGTCCTATGTAAACATGCTGTATCTAAACCCGCTTAGGTGGGAGTATAGGCGTCACTTTTGACGCAGTAAGGTTGAAGAAAAGGTTGTGGGTGGGCTTATACAAGGGGACAAGAACGGGACGGGTGGGTTTAGGAGAAGAAGAACAGGACGGTTGGGTTTAGCCAGGAAGAAAGGGACGTTTGGGTTGAGGAAAAGAAGAACGGGATAGTTGGGTTTAGCCAGAAAGAAAGGGACGTTTGGGTTGAGGAAAAGAAGAACGGGACAGTTGGGTTTAGGAGAGGAAGAACGGGACGGTTGGGTTTAGACAGGAAGAAAGGGACGTTTGGGTTGAGGAAAAGAAGAACGGGACAGTTGGGTTTAGTAAAAGAAGAACAGGACGGTTGGGTTTAGAAAAGGAGGACGGGACGGTTGGGTTGAGTTGAAGAAGAACGGCACAGTTGGGTTCAGGAAAGGAGTAGAAAGGGTGATTTTTGCGTTGTATGTGACGCTGACAGCCTCTGCCCAAGCGTCCATATTTTACGTGTTCGGAGTGAGAAATACACATGTTAAATACACTCTGCTGTACATCTTTCTGGTCTGAATGTCCACTAACGTGCAACAAAATGAGAGTGAGCAAGATGTCAATCAGTCAGTCCACATGGTCCTGAGAAGACACAACATTTTCAGTGACTAATGTAATCAAACGTTAAATTGAAACAGAGACGTGAGGCGTGTGAATACAACAACAGAAGGACCTTGGATTTTGTGTGCTGGTGCTTAGCCAAGGCTGGATTCTGACAACTGGCTCATGTGATAACTGATAGTATGTCAACAGGCCAAATAAACTGTTGGCCGATTCACCATTGTGGCTGCTCCTCTTCCCTCTCATAAATATGTGGGAGACAGACAGAAAGAGGCACAGACAGGACAAATACATAGAGAAAGTCGGACACACCGATAGACTGACCATTGTGTGCAGTTTTGGCAGGACCCTTTAAAACACATGCTACTATGACTCATAAACCAAACACACACACACACAGAAACACAGAACAGGCTGATACCGTGCGACTCCCATCCATTTAAATATTCTATAAAACTGCATGCAAGTACGTATGTTTGTTTGTGGTGTGTGTGTGTGTACCAAGGTAAACATTAGTAAACTATTAAGCTGCATTACACTGCCATGAACACTGTCTGTACGATGTCTTGTCACACTCTCGGTCTGACCCAAGATGACAATTAAATCCAAATTGAATTAACCTCAGATTAAACATGTGAAGAAATGGTGTAATGTCCCAACAGCATAAAGACTAGTATATAGTTGAGACTAGGGCTGGGCAATATATCGATATTATATCAATATCCTGATATGAGAATAGATGTCGTCTTTGATGTTTGGATATTATATCGTGATCGTGATTGCAAGTGTTGTCTTTTCCTGGTTTTTAAAGCTGCATTATGAAAATTGGTGTGATTTTCTGAACTTACCAGACTGTTTTAGCTGTTCTATTATTTGCCTTTTCCCCTCTTAGTCATTATATTCACATTACTGAAGATTATTTATCTTAAACCTAAGTGTGACGATATTTTGTCAAAGCATCAGTTGTCAACGTTACAATATCGGTGCAATATTGTCATTGAGGTATTTGGTCAAGAATATCGGGATATCTGATTTTCTCCATATCGTCCAGCCCTATTTTAGACATACTGTATAACAGCCCTCCATGTAAGATGAGGAAAATAAATTCATTTTCTATCAATTAATCCACTGGTTGATCTTCCTTCAGATGGTAAAATTTGTATATTGTGCCCCATAGGGTGCCATTAAATGGAGAATCCATAAGGAAGTGATCTTTCCAGTGGCAAAAACAAGATACAGCACTCTCTATAGTGCCCTTAACATGAGGAAGTGCCCTCTAATAAGTCCTAAAATGGAGAAAAAAATTATAAAAAGCACTCCAGGGTGCCTTCCAGTGGGGAAAAAACATTAGTGAGAAAACCTCCTGCACACTGGTGAGTTTTCCCCACCACTGCCATTAGCACTTGCTTATCCTCTTCTCTTATGAAGTAACTTCAAAGCAAAGAAAACAAGCACTTTTTTTCATGGAAAAACCCAGCAAACCGGAGTTTATTTTAACCTTACATAAGAAATATTATAGTCAACACATGGGAGAGGTATTAAAAGCATTAGGGGATGTTCCATGACCTCCTGTGTTTGGGAACAGGTTTGACCTATGACCTCCACTCTAATACGGTATATTCATGTTGCATAAAGGAGTGAGAGAAAGGAATGCTGCATCCAGAGTTGTTTTTTGCAAGCTTGCAGAACACAAACTATTTTGGGATGTGTTAGCCTTTCATCCAAGTCAAATCAAACTCCCCATTGTTGTTGGCTTTACACTTCTCCTATTATTCCAGGTCTTTCAGGCTGTCCATTCTGCCCATTTTTAATCCTTATTATCTACACCATCACCCAAATCTCATTATATATGAGAAACTTGCAATTTTCTCACAAAAAATAATGATATTATGAGGAATATTTTAGAATATTTCCTCCTAAACTGAGAAAGGGAGAATTCCTTTATACTGTTTTTGCAGTTTGACAACTCTCTAAATGTGTGTGTGTGTGTGTGTGTTTTCCCTTGATCTTGGGCAGGTGAAAAAAGAAAACAGTGGCACTTTGAAAGGTTGTGTGTGTTTGAAATTCAAATTCAACGGTGTCAGTGTGTAACAGGGAGTTTATTTGTGGCAGAGAGTGTGTGTGGCTTCAGGCAGGTCCTCTGGAGAACAATTCCCCAGACCACACCCATCCGACCCCCCCTCCCCAACTCCTCTCCTCTGACTTTATCCCACTTTAATCCTTATATGGTCAACAGGCAACTCAGCTGATGATTGGTCGAAGAATCTAAGAACAAACCATGTATATCATTGAAGCACACACCTGTTCAGGCTTGCACACACACCCACAGAATTGATACCAATGGTTCCCTTGTATGCGTTTATACTATCAATGCTGTAGTTATGCCAACATTTTAACACAATTAACTATGCTTTATTATTTATGTAATTACATTTGTACCTAAATTGTATTGTGTTGTATTATAAAGATGAAGTGATGTTGCCATTAAGTTGTGGCACACACAAACACATGCACACTCTTCTGGCACCTGTCTTGTCTAGACATGTTGTCCATAAAATCCTCTTCTTCAAAAACACAATCAGTGCATTCCTGGATGTACACACACACACACACACACACACACACACGTCTGTTTATATGTGTGTTTCTTCTGAATCTGCTAGAGGTCTATACGGATAAAATGGGACTCTGAAATGTCTCAACAGAAAATCCAGACCCCTTAAATGTGACACCAGAGATTTGAGGAAGTCCTTATGAGGTCATAAGGGGCAAGGAGACTTCAAATACAATATTAGGGGACTATTAAGGTCTATGTAAAAGCATCCAAAGACGCCATGTCATGGGACCTTTAAGCCATTTAAATTATTACAATTTCCAAAATCTAAGATGATATCTAGTCTCATATCACAATATCAATGTAATATCAACATATTGCCCAGCCCTAGCGCACGGTCTACCAGGTCAGCTACCCTGGTAATAATTCTTGGACCATGTGCCAGAATATTTGCACCTGCCTATAGTGTTTAAGGCAGCGTTACCTAGTAAACAATTATGATCAAGTGGGATTCATCATTCAGCACACTTGGGTAAGAGCAGATTTGGATTGTTAAAAACGTATTAAGAGAATGTTGTAGGGCCATTGTTACATTACCTGTCCTACTAAGGAGAAATAGCAGCCTCTAGCTGACACACCAAAGACTGCATTTTAGAGGTTTAGATTTTGTTTATGTGACAGATTTTTATTACACAGATAACAAAACAAGTACACTACACACAATATGTGACATGTTTGTATTAATGGATCAGCGTCATATTGGTAACCCACTATTTTCTCCAGTCAGAGGGCTCTTCTGTAGACTCCAGGTCAGATAATACGGCTCTAGATGAGACAGAAAAACGGCAATCAGAAAAATAACTACACATAATTTCACATTCAGTTCAAATGCTAAACAATCCTTCCCCTGCTACTATTCTGGACAGGGTATTCTGTGGAGCTATTGTGGATGAAAACGTCCTCACAGTTCTAAGAGAAAGAGGACTCTTCTTAGTTGTGTCCCTGAGGGCTTCAAAGCAATGTTTGTTTTGCTGTTGTTAATTTGTTCATCCATCACACCTGCCGTCTCCACGGATGGGACTCTGATGGGAGCGGAGGGGCCAATAATACAGTGCACCAAAGCTCTGGGCCAGTCTCACTAAGATATTTGAGACTGGTCTGCAGTGTCAGGCCAGTCTTTGTTTTGCTCTTAGATGTGCCAAATGCAAGTTAGACACCTAAACTAAGGGCCATGTTTCCACGGTAACAATCAGTGACATCTACTGACCATTGGCACAAAGTGACAAAAAAAGAGAGAAGAACGTGGTTTATAATTTTTCGTTTGCTAACATGTTGTGAAGCAAACAATGAAAAGGGAAAGAGTCTTTAGAGATTGCAGTAACCTGATGGAAATATCCAGCAGTGATGACATCGCTGGTTGTTTTTATTTGACCAAGGTGTCTGTAGCCTGAGCGATACTTATTACAAGTACTGATCCCTGCCACAGTGGCTCAGCTCTGCAACAGGTCTGCACCGCCCTGAGATTTTGCGCTACTGGTAGTTTTTTTGCATTGTTACATGTCTTTGTCCAAGTCTCTGTTTTCGCTACAGAGTGAGACATCTCGCTTTTTTACTATCTTTGTCAGGAGTCGCACATGCGCAGTAGCTAGGTAAGATCAGATCAATTAGCTACTGTTTCTCCAACTTTGGTCAGTCCAAGGCAGGATTAGATGGGAGACTTCTTCTAAACGAGGGCCACTTATGGAATACCTGCAGAACAGGGACAGGAAGTAGTTCTTTCGGAGATTATGGTGTGTGTTAACTAGTGTGTGTTGTACTTGTAGCAGTGTTTTGCCAATGAGAACGAGCTAGAATGCTACGCTTAGCCACCTCGTCTCGGCTAGTGACGTAGAAAGCCGTGCGGATGTTGAACAGCTCACCCGGAGACTGAAGGCAGAGGACATTCAGAAACCGGACCTCACTCAAAACAGCATGGATAGTTTTTTTCAAAGTTTGCATGTGTTTTTTCTTTTTGCCATTCTATAATTCTCTCCTCCTCACCTTTGTTCCTCGGTCAGATCAAACTCAGCCAGTGTTCGTTTTGCCAGTCTTGGTGTTGCAGACAGACAGAAGGCCGCAGACTGCTGAACCAGCTCCACTGCTCTCTGTGACGAGCCTGTGCTGTGACACATCGACAGGAAGTCCTCTAACAGCCCCTCACTGGAAAATAACACACGGACACAAACAGCCAATGAACATGAGCGTTCATGCCAAATTTGTGCCGTGTCAAAAGTAGGGCTGACTTGGGATTACATGCCATTCTGTCAACTTGATTTATTTGTTGGAACAGTGGCATCCAGAGTCATTTACATGAGTGAATAGTGAATGTGATGCTTAACTACTTGTATGAATATAGATTGAGATTATGAAGCCAATGAAAATTTCATTTCCTTTCTGTGTGTTATTACCAGTTAGATGATATCATTATACAATGTCCCATGGTAGTTTTTCACCAGCAACACTGGGAAATTATGTAATAAAAAAAGACCTCTGTGGTCACGTGAAGGCTTTTTAAAGAGGGGTATCTATTGACAAAATTGATTTCTTACTCAGGAACTCTGTTCTTGGTTTTGAAGAGCTGCAGCATCTCCCTGCAGACACACATAGACAGAAGGAAAAGTCAGATTTAGCAGTGGTCATGAGTCGAGTCAGACTACAGTAAAAGCTCTCTTGTAAAATGGACTGACAGACAGACTGACAGAAAGACAGATATACAGCCGTCTCTCCTACCAGGCCTGTTGGCTCTTGTTGGCTCGCAGCAGCAGGGAGGTGATGTGTGAGAGGGCGGAGGTACTCCACTCCAGACTGTGCTTCCCTCTGTCCCCATCAAACACAGTCTTTACATCCAGAGCACACGCTGCAAAAGCCTCCTGAACCTGCACACACAACACGCATCATACATCACATGTAACACATCAACGCATTATATATATCCTTTCCTTTTTCCCCATTTCTCATCATTGTCCACACCGTACTGACCTCAGGACCGTGTCTGTCTCTGGCCATCAGGGTGAGCAGCTCCTCCACCAGATCAGACTTGTTATCATGACCCAGAGTCCGGATATCTGGAAAACAGATTAGAGTACAACAGACAGCCTACGTTAGTGGCTTAAAGTTGTTTTTTGTGCCTCGTGTGTGGGTCAATCTCTCTAATAGCAGTGTCAGCATGTGCGTGTGTGGGGGGTAGAGTGAGTCAGAGAGTGACGGTGATTAGCTTTGGAGTGAGTACCGACTCTGTAGTCATAGTGAGAGAAACAAAGTGTCTCCCCTGTGTTTTCTGGCCACGGTGGAAAATCTGTAGCAGGACAAGTTAACCCTCTCCTTGATTTCATGTTGTCATGGAGAAGGAGAACCGGGACACGAGTCGAGGAAAATGCAACGGCCGAGCAACGTACATTGCTGCAATGTTAAGTTCATTTTTTCGAGAGGTACACGTCAGGTTACGGCGGAGGGTCTGGTGTAGAGTCCATAACTCCATGTACCAACGTACATACCCATGGCGTCAATTTAACGAGGAAGTGTAGTTCACACTTAAGGCTACATTAACATTTTGGTTAAAAAAAGGAATATCTTATACTACATTTGCGCCTCGCATCCACACTGCTACGGTGTTTCCGAGCCCCTAAAACGGAGACATTTGGAAACAGCGCTGCCCCGAATTCGGTTTGAAAACGATGATGCACGTCAGTCAGTCTTATCAGTTAGGTAGAATTACAAACCTTACGGTAACAGTTCCACCTCTCGTCACCCAAGCAAATAAATCCCTCGTCTTACTTTTTCTTTGCTTTGTTCTTTCTCTAAATATTATTTTCAGTTTTTTCAACTTACACATGCATGATTTTCAACCGCAGAGTGATGTCAGCAGATCTGCTTCCTGTTCACACCGGCACTCGCAAGCCCAGTGTGTGCAAACTGTCATGTGATATGCGTTGTCACTCATGTTAATATGGACGGAGATTAGTTCTGCTACTGAAGCTAAAACTTGACAGAAATAGGTTTTGTCTCAAAATGATGGTTGACAAATTCAAACATAGTTATGTAGATGTCGCTTAAAATGCCCTGTATGTCATAAACAGGTGGTCCGATTTTTGAGACATGTACTGAGTGATATTAGAGTTCTGGAACAATAACATTATCTTTAACTAACCCTTCCATATAGTGGGCAGCAAGTCCAGGCGACTGTCTGTGTCCAGAGCCTGCAGCAGGTCCTTCAGTCCCTGAGGGTTCGGGTAGTACAACTGGGAACACACAACATAATCAAATGTTAATTCCCATAAAGAAAGGGTAATAATAAGTTAGATAATTCATTGTCTTTCTCTTCTCCTGAGGAGACAATTCCAACGGTTTGCAAGACAACTTAGAGAAATCTATGTGACAAGCCTTTAAGTCCAAGAGTTAAAACAATGTGGTTAAACTGTGCACATAACTCGCTTATTAATTGGTTAAAAATCACTATAAATGCGTAAAGATTGCAACCACTTGGGATGAAAAATCAATTGCGAAGCAATTTTTAAAATGGCCTAGGTGGTAGTCTACTTTAGATTTCATTTGTGGGACTTCAGACATCACTACGTCTTCTGAGATTTTCTTCTATTTATTTAGCTATTTTGATGTTACATTTGTTTTCAAAAATGTAATCATTGAACTTTTATAAGATTTTTGATATTTAAGATAAAAATGCAATGTCAGTTGAACTCAGAGGACAAATTTCTTGTTTTGCACAGTTTAAATAAACAAAGGAATATTTTTTCCGTCATTTGTCTGCAGCTTGTTCCGTTAAAAAAATGTGAGAAGATTGTATTGTGAACCTAAAAATGATAAATTGTGTTGAATCCTGAACAAATTGGTTATAGAGAAATGAGTTATGGATTTGCACTAGCGACAGTGAACTACCAGCTGCAGCTTATAATATCTTAAAAGGTGTTACTGAAGGGTCTTATAAGACACAATGTTGTCTGGAGTAGCAGAGTTGAACAGGAAGAGAGATGCAGAGTTGTACTAACCGAGGGAATGAGGCGTCTGTACCACTTCAACACCACGTCAATGTGCTCCATCATACACAGCAGGTTGAAGAAGCGACCACTGGAGAAGAAAGAGAAGAGGTCCACTTACGTAGGACAAACGTGGGAATTCATATACATAATTGGATCTAATCACTTAGATTTCAAGTTTCAGGCTAAGGCTTGTTGTATAAACGTATGAATGTGGTTAATTGACCAAAATCTCCCATGTCGTCCTTGGTGTTTCCTGCCACCCTGAGGACAGATAGAGATGTAGAAGGTACAGGGGATGGGTTTTGGGTTCATGGAAGGGTTTTACTTACTAGTAAATACTCTGTTGGTAGGAATCTCCCAGAAGCCTCCAGTTCTCCCCCTGTTCCACTAGACTGTGGACCTTATAACCCAGCTCCAAATCTTTATTATCTAGACACTGTTATGGCAGAAACAGGCAGAGGAAAAAAAAACAGGTTATTTGGACAAACAGATAAATAATGAATGGGGTGACACAGGATCAGCTTATCTGCATGTTTCAAGACAAATTTAAAGGCATAGCTCATCCAAAAATGGTACATGGTCTGCATTATTATAGTGCCTTTCTACCTCATTGGACAAAGTGCTTTCCAACTCGTCTCTCAATTACACACACCACCCTGCAAGGTGCTGGCCCGCCATGGGGAGCAACTTGGGGTTCAGTGTCTTACTAAAGGACACTTTAGAAGGGGCTGGGGATCAAACTATCAACCTTGTGGCTAAAGGAGGACCCACTCTACCTCCTGAGCCCCAGCAGCCTCAATAAAGAAAAAAAAATTTTAATAAAATGGAATATGGTTATGATGGCACTTGGCTTGTGTGGCTCAAAGCACCAAAAAGACACATAAGCAGTGACCCAGATATAGTATTAGGGGACCACTAATGTCTATATAAAAGAGACTTCAGATACAGTACCAGGGGACCACTAAGGTCTATGTAAAAGCATCCCAACAGCACCATGTCATGGGACCTTTAAACAATACAAGTATTAAAAAAGACTTACTATTCTCATTGCGCTAGAGAAGAATAGAACTGGAAACAAAAAGAGAGAATACAATATATGTATTAAAAGCCACATAGAAATGGATAAAGCTGTCCTTATGGTTATTTGAATTGTTCATGCATTTGTTTTAAATGACAAAGACTTGGATAACCCCATCTCATACAAATCCACAGCAACATACCATCATTGGGGTCCTGGCAGGTGAAGCTGGTTCCTGCCAGCTCTGACATCACTTCCTGTAAAATGTCAGTGTTGCCCTGGCCAGAGGAGCCTGGAGAGGAAACAAAACCACCTAATCCAATTCAGCATGCAGACGGCATCAAAGACTGTACAGGTAATGTTCAAATGTAATGTCACATCACACTCCGTTTACCTGCTTTGGAAAAGACTGCCAGGATGTGGTCGAAGGAGGCCAGGCTGGGAGCTGAACACACACATGCAGACACAAAGCGGATATTTTAAGTAACTTAATGTAACTTTTAAATGTAAATGTAAATGTAAATGTAAATGTACTGTATTTATATAGCGCTTTTCCAGTCTTAACAACTGCTCAAAGCGCTTTTACATCTACAGGAAACATTCACCATTCACACACATTTATACACTGTGGCCGGGGCTGCCTTACAAGGTGCCACCTGCTCATCAGATAAACATTCACACACATTCACACTCCGATGCGCAGCACCGGGGGCAACTCGGGGTTCAGTGTCTTGCCCAAGGACACTTCGGCAATGACTGCAGGGGCGGGGATTGAACCACCAACCTTCCGATAGGCAGGCAACCGCTCTACCACTGAGCCACAGCCGCCCCAGCCGCCTGTCTGAAACCCTAACTTGTCCTTGGGTTTAATGAAATGCGCTATATAAATCTAAGTTATTGTTACGTTTGTTGCTTCTACAGCCTCTTGACACAGTGACAGTGATACCTGGCTTTGCTCACGAGACATCCAAACTAGGCTAAGCTACAGTATGCAATGATGCATCTGTTTTAATGGCTGCATTACAGTAAAGTGATTACTTTACCAGACTGCTGTAGCTGTTCTATCATTTGCTTTTACCCACTTAGTTATTATATCCACATTATTGATAATTATGTATCTCATTGTGTAGATATTTTGTGAAAGCACCAATAGTCAACTCAACAATATAGTTGTGGCATTGACAAAAAGATTGTTACCCAACATCAAACCACGCTAATACACTGATCTTGATTTTACTACTGTACCCCTGTGTGTGTGTGTGTGTGTGTGTGTGTGTGTGTGTGTGTTTGTGTACCTATTCCCAAAGCCTTCATCTCATTCAGAGTGTGCAGAGCTTGTGTTTTTGCCAGAAAGCCACAGCGCCTCAGAGCTTTGAGAACGGTGTTGAAGGTGAGCAGGTTGGGCTGAACTTTCTGTTGACTCATCTGGTTCAACAACTCCTGCAGACCGAGAGACACACATCTGGAGCTTTAATAGAGAGAAATGCTATCTCGCCACATTAATATTAATGTTAATTCATTTTACTTCTTGATCTTACTCAATTGATGTTTTACACGTTTAGTGAATGTTTTTTCAATACTCAGGAAATACCAATGTCATTTTGTTGTAATGCTGTCAGACAGTAAAGCTTCTTATGTCTTAATGTCTTTTTCAACATATACATATACATATATATATATATACACATATATATATATAAATATACATATATATATATATACATATATATATACACACATATATATATACACATATATATACACACATACATATATATACACATATACACATATATATATATATATATATATATATACACACACATATATATATATATATATATATACACACATATATAT
>NC_048416.1:4363565-4376381 GCF_013103735.1 Etheostoma cragini
TATATATATATATATATATATATATATATATATATATATATGACTAGAGGAATTTCAAATTCCTCTAGTCAAGTCTGTTCATATTGTTTGTCAACACATATGGATCTTGAAAGTGTTCAATATTAAATGAATATGTAATTATCAAACAAATAATCACATGAATAAACTGTGTGCAATACATAGAGTAAATGTTAAAGGCTTCATGTATTTGTAAAATTATTGTTGGGTCTCTGTAAATTATAGATTGTGTTTTAGACATATTGTACCTGTGTCCCAAAACAACTTCTGGTGGGATTTGACACTATAAATAAAACTGAATTGAAACAATTTAAGAAATGATTATTAACTGACTATTAGGAAATGTTTTCATCACTCTCACTTCCATAACAGGTTGGTTTATTATTATTTCATCATTACCATTTTAATTTAAGATCTCCCATATATTTTTTAAGAATGAAATAGAATAAGAATGGTAAAATAATATTTCAAATAATAAGGTTAGGGTTACACTCTATTTATGTATTCAACATTACTTATTGAAATGAGTATTTCTTTCATTACATACATTTTATTTATCTAATATGAAACATTTGGGGCTTGGGAGGGGCGCCCGGATAGCTCAGCTGGTAGAGAGGGCGCCCACATATAAAGGTTTACTACTTGACGCAATGGGCCAGGGTTCGACTCCGGGCCTGTGGCCCTTTGCTGCATGTCATCCCCCCCCCCCTTCATGTCTTCATCTGTCCTTTCAAATAAATGCCTAAAAATATACATTTGACGCTCCAAAAATGTATACTATTACTCTGAAAAAATTTACTTATTTTACAACATGCTGTGTAGAGCAAAGGCCATTTTAAATGACACCAAAGGGTTATTTTACGAGGAAACCTGGTGATGTGTTCTTAGGATCTGTCCCAAGGCTCTGGAACAGAGAGAAACTTACAACGATGAGGTCCCATCTCTCGTTGTATTTATCTCGGACATCTGGAGCTGCTAACAACAGAGCGTTGAAGATGTGCACGTCCGCTGGAAACACAACGTTGGGTTATTAGTACAGATGTTCCAGTACCATTTTTATCCTTCCTGATTCCAAATCCTGAACTTGTGTATTGTCTAATACCGAGTACCAATCTGATACCAGTGCATTTTATGCATATTGGAATGAGATGAACAAACAGAAAACTTTATCTTTTTGGATAAAACAGATGTTGACAAATTTTCCTTTTGGGGACATAATTTGAAATTGGAAAAGATTTAAAGTAGAAAATTGCAATATGTGTAAAATCGCATTAAAATTGGTTTTTGATATAAGCATTGTGATGATATCATATCCCGAGGCCTCTGGTGATTCCCACCCTTAATATAGTTTTTTCTTAACAGCTGTATACTGTTATACTGGCCCTGTTTGAATGGGGTATAGTTGCCATAAGAGTTGTATGGCTTAGCTCAGGTTAAACCCTTTGTAAAATATGAACAAATACATACAGACAATGAATGTCATACTACTTTATTTTGTTATCTAGTTTGAAAGTATGCATAGACCTGCCTACTTGCCGATACCGATACCAGTATCAAAGGCGTTTCTGATACTGGCACACCTATCAGAACAACTTCTTAACTAGTTATTAGTCATTTAGTTCCAGTATGTAGAAACTGGGAACAGGGAATGAAAAGGATGCTAACAAGCCAATAATAGTTGAGATTAATATGTTATCTGCAGATTTTAAGAGGGTAGAATTTAATGCAGTGCCTAGAATTCTAAATGTAATTCTTTGGCACCATCTCATGGTACTTTTTAGCCTGGAAATCCAGACCCAGATCCGAAAGATTAAAGGTCTGGCATCGAGTAATAGAAGTCGCCCATCTCAAGGGGCGGCACCAAGCATGCATTTAAATTTCTCCCTGCATGCAATTGGATAACACTACGACCAATCACGACCAACATACGCTTAGCTACCAGCGGAGCTAACTGGTAGATTAAACTGTTGTCAACGGTTTTGCTCGCCTCTGGCCCGCCTATCTCACATACACCGATGTGATTGGTGCAGCTCGCCTCTGGCCCCGCCTATATCAGATACACTGATGTGACTGGTGCAGCTTGGCTACAAGGGCATAGTTGATGAGCAACATTACTCAATGTCAGAGTAACTCGCTGAGGAAAATTCAAGTTGTGCTCTCACGAGAACTTTGGATTTTCTAGAGTAGGAAATATTCAAAAATAATGCTTAAACTGGCAGCAATAATAGGGAAGGTAGATAATTTCTAAAGTCTGTGTACTGTAGGTCATAAGCATTTATTTAGGTGATACTACACTACCTGAAATTCTCAAAATAAATATCACTTTTACTGTTAAATTCAAATTTGGATCACATAAAAAAGGATCAGAACACAAATCTGTAACCACTTCTCGAAAATAAAAATACTATTAATTAAACACTGAAAATTAAAAGCATTGTGGAATTTATTTGGTGTTAATTCACATGACCTGCATACTGTACTTTATATTCACCAAAGTTTTAAAGCAAAGAAGAAAGAAAATTATAAAAAAACTGTACATGTCAAAGACGTCAATTCAACCTACAATTTCTACTGCAAATATTACCTTTAAAGTGGTGTTCATACACAGTACTACAATTAAAACTCACCGGTCATTCTGTTGTTAAGCATGTCTGTGTACATGCTGAAGGCCTTTGCATAGGCTCCATGCTGCAGAGAGACAGACAGACATATGCACTTAATCTAGAGCACATGGACCAAATTTACCATTTTACTGCCTAAACAATGCCTACACAGTACAATAACCAACCAGTGGTTCCGCCGTAGTATGGACATTATTCCCAAATGAACGTGTTCATACCTTCACCATGCCTCTTATCAGAGCAGAGTAACACAGTGTGTCTCTCTCCGGCAGCAGGTTAAAGATTCTCTCTGCGTTGTTGTTTTCTCTCCAGGTGAACCTCAGGAGGTCCGCAGCCCGGCGGAACCTCCCTTTCCTTTTCTTCACCTCCTCTCCTGACTCTTCCTGAAAACACACAAAGACATACAGAAGTAAACATACATGTACACTGCAGCATTTAAATGATGTGAAACATCTCCGCCTGGATGTGGCCGATGTATTATTTCACTTTATGCAGCAAAAACCCAACTTTGAGTTTATCAATTAGTAGACTGATCTCAGTCAGTAATTTTTTTCCCCTATTGTTTTATTTAGACTTTTAGAGTTACAAGATCCTAAAATTTTGATACATTTAATATATGTGCTATTTGGAGTATACAGTCTAAAAAAATAAAACTCATCAATAAAGAAAGACAGTGTGGCTGCGTTGGCTCAAGTGGTAGAGTGGGCACACATATACTGAGAGGTGTATGCCTTGACACAGAGGTCCAGTGTTCAAGTCTGACCTGTGACAATTTCTTGCATGTCTTACCCCCCTCTTTCCCTTTTCTCACCTAGATTTCCTGTCCATTAAAGGTGGAGAACCCCCAGAAATGATTTATAAAAATAAAGAAAGACATCTTCCCTTCCCACCCCTCTTAGGCTGTGCTATTCAATAAAGGACAGTTAGTATTTGTATAGTTTCCCCTAGCCAGACCTTCCTCTTCAGCGCTGCGGAGGAGGGTCTGGCTAGTCCACAGCACGGAAGAAAAACATGCTCTGGCATTTCTTTAAACCAGTCACAATCCACTCAGCACTAAGTGCCAGACGGAACCCCTATTCCACTGCAAAATGGCCTTGGGAAGAAGTTTTAGTGGAACGTATGTAAGTTCAAAAGTTGTTTTAGTCTTAGTCGTGCAACATAAAACTCTGATTGGACAGATAGTCTAGCTAGCTGTCTGGATTTACCCTGCAGAGATCTGAGGACCAGGTAACCATAGTCCTCATAAAGCACCAATGGTAGTCCTCCAGTGGCACCAGAGCAATCCAGGAAGTGGAGCGTCAATTTAGACTAGTATTTATTTTTTTACAATTGCTTAAATGATTTGAGCCATTAAAAAAAAAAAAAAAAAAAAGAGTCTCTAGTTCCAGCTTATACAATATAAATACTTAACAAAACACAACACTTGAAGATCTTGGACTCTGGGAATCTCTGATAGACATTTTCAGATTTTTATAGACAAAACAATGAAACAAGAAAATAACTGACAATTCAGTAATTGTTGGTTGCTTTAAGTGTCACTCTTTACTTTTCTCTGGCCGTCATTCAGAGGTTTTGATCAAGGAGGACTCACCATGTCCTCTGGTTGTGGTTCTCCCTCCTGGACAGGGTCTCTGTCACAGTATAGACAGAGCAGGTCTAACAATTCATGGGTTGTTTCCATAGAGACTGCTGTGCCTAGAACAATTGAAGTAGTTAATGTAGCCACATTCTTAAAATAGAGAATATTAGTGTGTGTGTGTGTGTGTGTGTGTGTGTGTGTGTGTTCTCACCAGCTTGCAGTAGTTGATCAAACATGTCAACAGCAGCTGTCACTTTCCTCAAGTTGATTCGTTCCTTCAGTGCCTCCTCACTCACCTCCTCAAGGAGCAGTGACACAGTCTCTGGCATCAGACACTGCACACGCACACATACACACGCGCACAATGAAAGTCAACAATATTACTAGATATTTCTACTTTGTAAAAGATCATATCAGCAATGTTTTAAATATTGAAGTGAAACCCAACGAGATGTTTGCTACTACAGTAAAAGCTACAGTTTAACTGACAAAACTGTCGTGGATTAAACTGTTTTATGTTTGTTTCTTACTGGTATATGTGGTTCAGCAAAGTCTTTGGTGAAGAATTTAGGATTGCTGTTGACAAAAAATCTGGCTGCTGATCTGCCAGACTCCTGAGAGAGAGAGTAGAGCTTCTGCAGAGAGAGGGCCAACGATGAATGATCAGTTACAAAAGAAATCTGACAGTGAACATGTCTCAACTGCATTTTACAGCATCTGTGCCCTCTTACTTTGGTTATGGATACAACTGCAATATGTACAGTAACTACAGAGTCATTGTGTCTGCATTGGTACTGCTTTAAGCAATACTACAATGCAAAATTAAAACAAAATTAATGTTGCTACTTGGATAAACTGGATAATGGATAAACTGGAAATAAATGTAAAAGAATAGATCTTTTTCTTGACACCACAGGTGGAACTAATAACACTAACCGCAAGGCCCTGGAACAGGCTGATGTAAATGAAATGCCGCCTTAATTAACTTCATTAATTATACTTGTACTTCCTGCTATGTCAAAAGAGCCACCATGAGAAAGTCTTATTTTAGTTTTCATCATTTTGTAAAAAAAAGTTTTTTTATTTTGCAAGCCAGCTGAGGAAAGTATTGTCAGTTTGAAGTTTAGCACATTTATGACGTACAAACTCAGAAGAGGTCCTGGGAGAGAGGTAAGGATCATCCTGGAACTGGTAGGAATAGGCTGTCGGATCCTGGGAGGAGAAAAAAAAAGAAGAAGAGTAAAACACGGAGAGACAGACACAACACTCCACACAGAAAGACCCTGAGAAAGATGTGAAGGAGCTCTCACCCTGCTGACAGTTGACGCCAGAGCCTCCAGCACTGCCTCCTTGCTCCTGTACCATTAATACCACTAATTAATACTCTTGTTTAAACATTTATGCAAACTTAAATACTTGGATTTCAAACTGGGTGGTCTATTTAAATAAGCTCTGTGTAAATGAGGTTTCTCTGACTATAAGGTACACAGTGTTGCCTGCACTGTATGAAACTTTAGGACGTTATGCAACAGTAATATGGACACATACCATGTTTTCTTCCTGGGGATCACAATAGTACCTGTAGATTCTGCAATGACATGAGGAAAAGGTGTGATTTTATATATTTTTTATTTAATTTATATGATTTATCACTGATATATTACAATCCATCATAAATAATGCCTTGAATTGGATGTAGTTAATGGGAGGGGCCAAATTTCTCTAAAATCTAAAAATTTGCCAACAATAAATCAAATTATTTTTTGAAGATCAGTAAGTTGTTATTGTCAACTAATCCCTGTCAGTTGTTTGTCCTCAGGCCCATTTGTTCTCGCTGTTCTTGCTGAAGATGAAAATCTTAAAAGAATGGGTCATAAGTATGTTGTTTGTTTCAGTTTATTTATTGTTTTAGGCTGACAAGGCAAAAAAAAAAATCCTAAAAGAGTCGGACACGTTTTTTTAAGGAAAAATTACTTATAACTTATTGGAGTAAACAGTGCATTTGCTGGAGACTAATTCAGCTGTGGATTAATGTGCATTGCTATAGATTTATGGCGGCAGGACAATGTATGTTAGATCAACTCAAAAATAAACGACAGTGTCTTTGTTAAACTTCATGTATAAACAAATTACCCTGTGCAACAGTGTGACTTCGTTCTTGAATGAACAGATAAAAACAACTATATCCTCCAGGTAACAGCTGATAGTTTGATCCATTCATTCTTGGATTTTTTGGATCCATTTAGAAAATATTCATGTATTTATATTATTATCATTTAGCCTAAGTACAGTTCAAGCAGTCACCGTGAGGATGACCACAGTTGGGCTCAGCTTATATTTTAAGGCAGTTCAGAAAACACATTTACACTGATATTGTCTGTTTTCAGTCATGACCAAAGATCTCATTCTAAATTACCTTCATTAGCAACTGCATGTTGTCGAAGAGCTGGAGTCCAACCAAAACTCCTTAGGGGGAAAATGATTAATTAAAAAGGAGGTACAGTTTGCAACGGACTACTTCAGTCCTCTGAGACTGTGTTAATTCATATATCCCATATTAACTACATTACAAGATTACACCCTAACAACATGTATGTTAACAGTCTGTGATGTCAAAAGTCTGTAGGCAGAATGTAACTATACAGAGAGTGACTGACAGACAGCATTTGTGCTTAAAGGTCCCATGACATGGTGCTCTTTGGATGCTTTTATATAGACATGAGTGGTCCTCTAATACTGTATCTGAAGTCTCTTTTATTTAGACCTTATTGGTCCTCTAATACTGTATCTGAAGTCTCTTTTATATAAACCTTAGTGGTCCTCTGATACTGTATCTGAAGTCTCTTTTATATAGGCCTTAGTGGTCCCCTAATACTGTGTCTGAAGTCTCTTTTATATAGGCTTTATTGGTCCCCTAATACTGTATCTGAAGTCTCTTTTATATAAGCCATGATGTCTCTCTCTCATGGGTGGGCCAAATCCTCTGGGCGGGCAAAGGTGAGAAAGGGACGATTACCTTGCCCCTTATGACCTCATAAGGAGCAAGATACTAGATCGGCAGAACAGGTTACCCAGGGCTCGGTTTACACCTATCACCGTTTCTAGCCACTGGGGGACCATAGGCAGGCTGGGGGAACACATAATGTTAAAAAACTTCATAAAGTGAAAAATGTCATGCCATGGGACCTTTAATGAAAAGCCCTATGCTCTTTCAACTGACACTTGTAAACCGTATACAATCTTTTGAGGGGAAACACATGCATGTTTACATGCCTAACACTAACTCGCATGTGCCTAATTATTAATTTGTGATGATGTAGCTACTGCAGTGATGTAAGGTTAACGTTAAACTTCAGAAGACTTCAGATGACCTCCTGTCAAATTATGCTAGCTGCAGCTTTAAGACTCATGTAGCAACCCAAATTAAATGACAATAAATTCGAGTTATTAATAATGTTCTATTTTAAAACAGAGCTGTCTTACCTGTGACCCCATAACTGCTCGAAATTATTTATCAAAACTCGGCTGTTTTGTTGGATATAACGCCCTACGTGCCTACCGGGTGCCGCCATGTTGTTACAAACTGTTGGCTTCTGGGAGGGAGAAACCATGTGGGTTGAGAAAAGGGGAGATAAAATAATAACACTTTGTATTATGCAAATGTATTACAATTTTTACACACTTGACATCGAGCAAGCTACGAATTAAATGTTGAATCCCTTATTTGAAAGTATAAAATCCACAAAGTTTGTGAAAAAGCCTCGTCCTCTTTATTTGCGTCTCCCCCCCAATTTTGCGTTTGGTCTGACGGTCCCACGTGTGGAGGAGAGGAGCAACTTAGCTTCGCATGTGGTTTCGCTGTACGCCATGAATTTATATCAATAAACGACTCAAAGTCTGGCTAATTCTCCAAAATGTTGTTTGGAAAAGACGTACCATGGCGGCGACTGGAGGGCTTGTCGTTTGGCATGTATTCTGCCGAAGAGATAAGGTGAGAGGTAGCTAGTTAGCTGTTGTTGCTAAAAAAAAAACATTACGACAACATGCTTACGCATGGCTTCATGCTGTAACATTACAATTTTACAGCATTATGTTACAGCATGAAGTGTTACATTGTGGTGTTCCAGTACTCGTGTCGGAAATTACACGCATAATTAAGGTAGAAGTTGCTATGTCAATGTTGAGAATAGATAGGCTATTTCATATTTATTTTCTATGCACAATACTGAATGAAATTGATAAATTGGAGCAACTGTGGATGAACTGTAGTAGAATAACGTTACTTTTTTTAGTTTATTCACCTGTCATTATGTTGTTTATTCTGACCTACTTTGGTTGAACCCTACATGCACTAAATGGAGAGATGTCAGAGTGAGGAGGCTGCACATGGAAAGGCTCCCAGAGCAGTTGGGGTTTCGGTGCCTTGCTCAAGAGCACCTTGGCAGTGCCCAGTAGGTGAATATTCATTGCAGTCGAAGCAATTTGTATTAACACAATCTTCCTATCTCCTCAATAGGAAGTTGAGTGTGAAGACTATCACTAACTTCAGGTTCCTCGATGCTGTTGGGAATGTGGCCCCCAACAGCCTGTACGATCTGGCCCTGGGACCAGCGGACAGCAAAGAGGTACATCTCTACTGAAATCACATTACTCACATTCATTCTGTGTGTTGCACTAAGCACAGTACAACAATGACACATATGTGAAATGCCGTAGAGCCTATCAGTCTTTTCCTGACTTGTTGTTTTACCTCTCTGGTTATAGTCTCTGTGTGTAAAGTTTAAGATTGTGAGCCTTAAGATTCAGCAAGTACATTAAAAAAAAGGTTCAAGTTAACGCTGTGTTATTGTTTTTACCAGGTGTGTTCAACCTGCTGTCAGGACTTCAACAACTGTCCCGGACACCTGGGACATGTAGAGCTACCGCTACCTGTATACAACCCACTGTTCTTTGATGTAAGCAGGTCCAAACCTGAACCACACAACCGTACATATACACGCAGTACACATGTTTACAAGTTAATATTACTGGGTGTACTACTGGTAATAATTGACCTGCCTGAAGGGTTAAGGTCTTATAAATCAGTATTTACTTTTAAATCACATTTTCCAATGTACTTGCTTTTATGAATTTTAAAAATACTTTTTTATCCTTTTCTGTCCTCCTATCCTACTACTCTCTCTTATCAGAAACTTTACCTGTTGATTCGTGGTTCCTGTCTCACATGTAATAAGTTAACATGCCCCCGAGCTGCCATCCACCTGCTGCTGAACCAGCTGAAGTTAGTGGACCATGGAAACATGAAGGAGGTCTACCAAGTAGAACAAGTTCTCAGCCAGGTAGTTTTCAACTTGCCGTGGTAGCTAAGCTAAGTTGCCGTGTCAGATGCCTTCTCGCTTAGTGGAAATACTTAGTTTGGTGTAGACGAGGAGTGGCGCGTGGTAGAGTGTGCAGGTGGCAGGACGTCACCAGGATTAAACTGTGGCACAGAGCCGCTTCATATTTTGGTTGTAAACAACTGAGTCTCTTGCCGTTCCTTGATTTTGTCCGAGGATTTCAGCATCGCCCATTACCAAAAGTAAGTTCCCAGATTGCATTGTCGCTCCAGTTAGACTTTTTTGTTTCCGTCTTAGCGTATATCACCCTTCTTCTTAACCCTTGGATGTTGTCCAGTTTTGCATCGGCTGCATTATAGAAACGTCGTCACCACCCCCACCCTCTTGCTGTGAATTCTCACACTGTGGGCTGAATCAGAGATAACACAGACTCTGTACTAAGGAGCTGGCATGGTAAAGACCGTTTGATGTGTCCTGGACAACTGATTTGAACATTTGCGTTCTCTGCTGGTTATTGTCTAGATAGACTTCTGGTTGCAGTGCATGTGTGTTAGGGTCTTAAGTAATACACTTATGTGGCACATAAGTTAATTTTTCAGTTACTTAATAGCTAAAATGCAGCCTTGTCAAATTCAGTGCTTCCTCCTCAGTGGATGCCACTGGCCAAAATGGCTGCCACAGTAACAATGTAGTTCATGGGCCCCACGGTGCTCAAACATGGCCACTGGGGATAAATATGTACTACACACAAACATGTAGTGAAATTAACTAAAGTAGCAAATAGCTGCCAACCACCTCCTGCTGAACCAGCTGAAGTTAGTGCACCATGGAAACATGAAGGTGGTCTACCAAGTAGAACAAGTTCTCAGCCAGGTAGTTTTCAACTTGCCGTGGTAGCTAAGCTAAGTATAGAGGCTAAAGCGCACAAATTGTGTTGTTATGATTTAAGACGGGTCAGCAACCTTACGCAATACATAACAGGAGGCCATAATTTCTGTAGCCTACTCCAAAACAACAGACTACCTGAACGCCTTTTTCTCGCCTTGTGTATCACTCTCCAGACCGCTGTCTTTGGACAAAAAGTTTCATCCTGAGGTTGATAAGTTTCTTCTAGTGAACCTGTCAGTAGCACCAAAAAAACTAGACTTTTATTGGACAAAAAGCAAGGCTCCGCAATCGCCACTTTAGCTTGACACGCAATCACACGGTTTCGTCATTGTGCTCTTGCTTAATACTGGACCAAATTCAAAGATTTTTGGACACATCCTTCTATTGGATACAATGATATGGGGAAATGGGGCCCAGTTTGAAAAAACCTAGTTACCCTTTTATGCTGATATGGCCCGCTGAGTAACAAGAACGTTTTAAAATGGAACTAAAAAGGTTGGGGACCCCTGATTTAAGATGATGTATGGGTGTGTTGGATTGGGTTCTTAATTTATTGTGAATGTGACGGTATTTCATCTGATTGCAGGTTGCTCTAATAACTAATGTAGCTTCCTGGTGTCTTTCAATTGATCCTGAAAAGTCTCAAGTCTTTATTTATTAATTTGTGTGAACTGTGTTTGGATGTGTTAGCACCTGGAGGAGAATCCCAAAGCCACCGGAGATGAGATTGAGCAGGTGCTTAAGAATTTTACAGACGCGATTGTTGGAGAGAACGCTGAAGGTTCAGAGAACACCAAACCGGTGAGAACACACACACACACACACACACACACACACACAAACAAAGACATGGAAGCACATAGCCCAAAAACACACACTCACACATACATATGTATGTGTGTGTGTGTGTGTGTGTGTATATGTGATACATAGGGTTGGGTATGGTATTATTTTCCCAGATACCGGTGCTAAAGCGATACATTTTTTTAAAGCACAAAACAACATTTAAACATTAATGGTCAAAATTAAATGATTTTTGTGTGTGTGTGTGTGTGTGTGTGTGTGTGTGTGTGTGTGTGTGTGTGTGTGTGTGTGTGTGTGTGTGTGTGTGTGTGTGTGTGTGTGTGTGTGTGTGTGTGTGTGTTTTAGATTAAACATCTTGTTGAAAAGAAGAGCAGTTTGATAAATGACTTCTGGAAGATCCACATGAAAACTAGGAAGTGCCCTTACTGCAGGTAACTTGATAAAATTGTACTGTGTACCAACTGTTGTGCTTTAAACATGGAATGAAACCGCAAACCAGGTACTAATCTCCCACCTGTCACCATAAGTGAATTTGGTTGTATGACCACAGTGAACTCTTGTGATTTTTAGGCCTACTTTTAACACCTAAGCACAAAATGTCTTCAATTGTCCATTACATTTTTGTGACTATAATGGAAATCACCCTTACTAATGCAAATGGTTATTTTCTCAAAAATTAGACCAAAACACGAAAAATATAGGTGTGTGTAGGGCTACGCAATATGGCCAAAATCTTCTATCCTGATATAGGTAATTTCATATCTCAATAAAAATACCACTGTATTGAGTATTTTCTCATGTTAAGAATTAAAATGCAAAATGAACATATCCGTTTCAAGTGAAATTATAGAGTACTTTTTTCTTTCTCACTGATTACATAGTACACGCACATGTAAAAACACAGCCACAATCTTCCAATGATATTCCCTCATGATCTCACATGAGGCTTTCTGGGAAGTTTTTGTTAGTTAGTTTGTTATCACTTTAGACAACACAATTGTGTATCACAATGATTTAATCTTGATACGATTCCCTTGAATAACATTAAATTCTTATTTTATGTTATTGCCCAGCCCCAGGTGCACATTATGAGTAGAAGTACCTCTTTTTATAGATGTTGATTATAGTCAAATCACTAACAGTCCACTTTATGCTGTAATAATGGTTTGTGTGTTTGTAGGAGTGGCAGGTTTACAGTGCGTCGTGAACACAACAGTAAGCTGATTGTCACAATGCCATCAGGAGTACAGACAGGGGACAATACTAATGGTAAGTCCTATTTTAAAGAAATTGGATTAGATTTAGTACACATGCTGTTCATCATTGTGCCAACATGTGGCAGAATGTGAATAAACGTCTTGATAACTTCTGACAGAGTGGGAAATATCCTATTTGTGTTCTTGTTTTTGTGAAAACTGTGTGTAACCTCAGTCCGTAGGGAGTTGGGTTGGGAACCGAAGGGTCGCTGGTTAAAGTCCACGTTTGGACCAAAGTACGGAGTGGACTGGTAGGTGGAGAGATGCCAGTTCACCTCCTGGTTATTGCCAAAGTGCTCTTGAGCAAGGCATCA
>NC_048416.1:4376436-4376664 GCF_013103735.1 Etheostoma cragini
AGTGTAAATTGTAATTTCCCCATAGGGGATCATTAAAGAGTATACATTATTATAATACAATAACTGCACCTGCAACTCTCCAACATAGCCAATACTTGGTATGCCACCCATTGTGATCCCTGACTTAACATATATATACACTCACCGGCTACTTTATTAGGTACACCTGTCCAACTGCTCGTTAACACTTAATTTCTAAGCAGCCAATCACATGGCGGTAACTCAGTG
>NC_048416.1:4376764-4387445 GCF_013103735.1 Etheostoma cragini
GGCAAAAGGGGGTCCAACCCGTTACTAGCATGGGGTACCTAATAAAGTGGCCGGTGAGTGTATATATATACACACACAGTGAATAGATCTTACCTGGCTTATGTTTTTGTCTTCCTGCAGAGGATCTGATGGCTGGAAAGAGAGTCTACCTGACAGCTAGTACCGCTAGAGAACACACCAACAAACTGTGGGAGAAAGAAGGTAGGCCAAAAACAAACAACCCCCACCAAAGTGTGCAAAAATCTGGACTGTTTAAAGGCCAGTTTACATAATGTTTTATAGGGGTAGGGGGAAAAAAACAATACAAAATGGTATCACAATCTTTTGTTATATAATATGCACATGATAAATTATTGTTTTGGTTCTAGAATAATAAAATCAATTGCTTTTTTAGTCCAGTAGATGGTGCTGTTGAGGGCTTCTTTTCTGGTGAGGAGAGGATGTTGACAAGTTGTTGTTGACAAGTTTTCCTATGGGGACAAGTTTTCCTTTGGGGACATAATTTAAAGTTGGGGTAGTAGGAGGCAGGGGCGGACTGGGACAAAAAATTCACCAGTCCATTTTACAATGCCCATACAACCCCCCCACGGACACATGCATTCACATTACACTTTTGTGTAACATATTACATTTGTGTACAAATGGTGAAATAATATAAGCAGTACCTAACAGTAACAGATTTTTTAAATATTGAATGTAAGTTTATAACAAATTGAGACATACTGCCTATTTATGTTGTTTGTATTCTGTCATTCACTACAGTATGTTGTTCTTTGTTGTCACTTTCACTCTGTTCGTTTGTCCGTCTTTCTCGATGTTGACGCTGTTCATATTGTCTGTTTGGTCTTCCATCGTTTCATCAGTTTTTTACTTCGCTAACGCTGCAATTAAAATATGTATTTATGGCTGCCTATGATTACACGTCACGCTTTTCCTTGGTCAGAATTGACCTTTGGGGGAACAGATAAAGCAGGGTGGTCCGGGGGTCCTCCCCCTTGACATTTTGAGGGTAAAATTCCATTCCTGCATTCTGATACAGTTTTAGGCACCAATTTATG
Organism: Etheostoma cragini; assembly: GCF_013103735.1. Lineage (NCBI taxonomy): Eukaryota > Metazoa > Chordata > Actinopteri > Perciformes > Percidae > Etheostoma > Etheostoma cragini. The sequence goes on from NC_048416.1 coordinate 4,377,823, forward strand.
GTAAAAATGTCTATTTAAGGCAAGGAAATCACGCAATACTGGTGGCAGATAAGGTTCCGTGAAAAACCATGGTGCCGTCAGGTGCACCTCGTTAAACTAATGATGCATTTAATTGAGTCTTGTAAACTCTGAGAAACTGGAACTGTTGGTGCAAAGTGCCTTCGTTTCATCTAGTGGCTCTTGTTGCGGCATTGCCGTCCCTGATAAAACAAAATGTTTAAATTCAAAACTGAATCCAATTGTGACCATCAAATTGTAAGTCGAATCGTAGATTTTGAGAATTAAGACACCCCTGTTTCCTATTGCTTTGTGTTTTGATGCTCCTTTGACAACATATTTTTGTCTTGCATTGTTTTCATTGATTCATTCACCATTATTAGAAGTGCTGTGTGAATCATTCTAAATACCATTTCCTTTTCTAGAAAGTGTTTTGAGCATAAAAAATAGCAGAGTTGCAAAAAGCCAAATCCTCATTCACTTTTGGTTGTTGCAAGGAATACATTTTAAAATTTGATTCTCCTCTTATCTTTGTCTTCCAGGCTTCTTCTTGAAGTGTCTGTTCTCTGGGCTGGAGCAGGGTACGCTGTCAAAGGAGGGAGAGACATGTTTTTATCCTGACCTTTTCTTCCTGGACCTTCTGGTGGTCCCACCTTGCAGGTGCAGTGTGAACAAACACGCTCACATTAAACATCGAACCACTTGTAGAATACAAATAATACAAACATTGTAGACAACATAGAGATCTTCTTAACAACGATAGAACTCTAATTAATGTAGACTCTTTTTTTTTTTTTTTTTTTCGGGTGGCAAAGAAGCAAGCTGTAACAAGCTGGGAGGGATAAGAATACATTATCAGCCTGAATATGTTATTATGATGTTTGTTTTGTTGTGTGATGATAACTATTTGGTTGTGGGAAGATATGGTACTATATTGCTTAATCACACTCTTCCTCCTGTCCCTGTCAGGTATCGTCCAATTAATCGTCTGGGTGACCAGATGTTCACAAACGGTCAGACAGTCAACATGCAGGCTGTCATGAAGGACTGCGGACTCATCCGGAAACTTCTGGCTCTCATAGCAGGGGAGAAAACTATTCAGGAGGAAGAGGTAAGTAAGTGTTACATTTTTACAGTGTCCGTTCACGGTTGTTCTCTTCAAATTCATGTTCATGTATAATAAGGCAGAGCTGTATAGATTCAGTTAAAACATACTCAGTTGTGTGGTTCAACTTTATTTCTAGTGTCAAAGCACAACAGGAGTTATCTCAGTTTACAGATTGAGTAGGCCTAGACCACACTCTGATTCACAGAGACTCAAAAATTTCTTATGAGCAAGCATTCTTATGGACGCTGGCTCTTGGTGAGTGGCCACCTGCTGCTGCCGGTTGGGAGACAGAGACACTGATACAAATATACAGAAACAAGTTCATTATTAACATCTGTCAACAATAACAGTCAGCCAAATTGTGATTGTGAACACAAAATGTCCTCCCGTCCTTTTCCTCTCAGGCTCCTGACCCGAAGGACCAGACATTTCTGTTGGGGATCCCCGGACAGACGCTAACAGATAAACTCTACAACATCTGGATCCGACTACAGACCCACGTTAACATTGTCTTTGACAGTGACATGGATAAAATGTTGACGGAGAAATACCCTGGAATCAGACAGGTATCATAGACACAGATACTGTTGAGAAAACAACACCGTTTATTGCAATGTGGCCTTTTTTGTCCGCATTATTCTCCGATAACTAGGTTTTTCCAGCTGCCTCTTACCCATTGCATCAACAAATCACAGCAGTAATGTAGTATCACAGGACTACAACATAGTATAGAAACTCATAACTAGGCATGGGCCGGTTCTGGTTTTAAGGTGTAACGAGGTTTGAAAAAGTCACGGTTTCAAAACCACTAACATTTTCTGTCATACCGTTCATAAAGTATAAGCTGTTGTCTGTGAGTCTTCAAGGACAGAAAATGCAGTATAGAAATCTGTCTTCCTGCCAGTGTGCAGTGTGTTTCAAAATAAAATACATTGTGTTCGATGAAAAAATCATACCGTCAGAATACCGGGCCATGCCTACTCATAATATAGCAAAACAGTCTGTTACATGATCAGAATTACCAGTGTAAGCCGTCCTTTTTCTATTTTGTTGGCTGATAAAGACGTTCCAGTTGCCTAATTGTCTCCTTCCCCCTGGCAGATCTTGGAGAAGAAGGACGGATTGTTCCGGAAGCATATGATGGGAAAACGAGTTGACTTTGCCGCAAGATCTGTCATCTGTCCGGACATGTACATAGGGACCAACGAGATCGGAATACCTATGGTACATCTGACTGCGTTTCTGAATAATTGTTTCTTTAAAGAGAGTGTGCCAAACATCTTTGAAGAAGGGGAAATATAAATTATATCAACAGTGGTCACCTGAGCTCCAAGTTTGATCCAGAATGAAACAAACCCTCTGTCCCTTCCATGCTTGTGCAGGTGTTTGCCACCAAGCTGACCTACCCCCAGCCTGTCACTCCATGGAACGTGAAGGAGCTTCGTCAGGCGGTTATCAACGGGCCCAACGTCCACCCCGGCGCTTCTATGGTGATAAACGAGGACGGCAGGAGAACCATCCTTTCCCCTACCAGCCTTGCACAGAGAGAAGCTGTTGCCAAGCAACTGCTGACGCCCTGTCCTGGTCCACATAAGATGCCCATGAAGATCGTAAGTCAGGCACCCTGATTGTAATTGTTGTGTTTCACAGACATACTGCGTTTTACAGTTTGCAGTGTGAACACTTTTATTCATCAGTCAGTCAGTCATTAGCGTTACCCTTCACTCTTCTGCCTTTTGTCTGTCCAGGTGAATCGTCATATAAAGAACGGAGACGTTTTGTTACTGAACCGACAGCCAACTTTGCATAGACCCTCCATACAAGCCCACTGTGCACGCATCCTACCAGGAGAGAAGGTACAATCTAATCGGCCCAGGCTCATTTGTTGCCATAAATTGGGATTTATTGTGTGTTTGAAATTAATGACACATATAACCAATATTACTTGATCCAAATTGTATTGCTACAGGTACTAAGGCTCCACTATGCCAACTGCAAGGCGTACAATGCTGACTTTGATGGAGACGAAATGAACGCACACTTCCCTCAAAGTGAGCTGGCCAGAGCAGAGGCCTACACGTTAGTCAGCACTGACCAGCAGTACCTCGTCCCCAAGGTGGGCACACACACACGCACACACACAAACATTGACGTTGTTTGAACACAATATTCAAACAATGTCCAACGAATCAGGTCATCATTGTCCAAAGTTTCCCTTTCCCACATCTAGCCCACTACAGGAGATTTCCCATGTCAGATGCCTTCTCACTTAGTGGAAATACTTAGTTTGGTGTAGACGAGGAGTGGCGTGTGGTAGAGTGCACAGGAGGCAGGACGTCACCAGGATTAGCCTGTGGCACAGAGCCGCTTCATAATTAGGTTATAAACAACTGAGTCTCTTGCCGTTCCTTGAATGTGTCCGAGGATTTCGGCATCGGCCATTACCGACAGTAAGTTCCCAGACTGCATTGTCGCTCCAGTTAGACTTTTTTGTTTCCGTCTTTGCGTATATCACCCTTCTTCTTAACCCTTGGATGTTGTCCAGTTTTGCATCGGCTGCATTATAGAAACGTCGTCACCACGCCCACCCTCTTGCTGTGAATTCTCACACTGTGGGCTAAATCAGAGATAACACAGACTCTGTACTAAGGAGCTGTTGTGGTAAAGACCGTTTGATGTGTCCGGGACAACTGATTTGAACATTTGCGTTCTCTGCTGGTTATTGTCTAGATAGACTTCTGGTTGCAGTGCATGTGTGTAAGGGTCTTAAGTAATACTGCTATGTGGCACACAAGTTAACTTTTCAGTTACTTAATAGCTAAAATGCAGCCTTGTCAAATTCAGTGCTTCCTCCTCAGTGGATGCCACTGGCCAAAATGGCTGCCACAGTGACTATTTAGTTCATGGGCCCCACGGTGCTCCAACATGGCCACTGGGTATAAATATGTACTACACACAAACATGTAGTGAAATGTACTAAAGCAGCGAAGAGTGCTATAGCTCTGCAGCTGGCTCAAATAATGTTGGAACGGTAAGCCTCTTTTAGTGGCCTACACATTCTTATAAACACACACACAGGTCAGCACTCTGGTTTTTCTTCCTATCTTTAGGATGGCAAACCTTTGGCAGGTCTGATCCAGGACCACATGGTATCTGGGACGAGGATGACCATACGAGGCTGTTTTTTTACCAGAGTCCAGTACATTGAGTTGGTGTACAGAGGACTGACAGACAAACCAGGCAGAGTTAAACTGCTGCCACCGGCCATACTCAAACCCCAGCAGCTATGGACAGGGAAGCAGGTAATTAAACTTGTAACATTTAGTCCATGTTTCAGTTGCTACTATTTTGATTGTGCTTAAAAAAACATTGAAAGCAAAAAGAGTCAGTTTAGCCCAAAAGTCACACGTTCATTGTGTTTAGCTCTCATCTTGTGCTGTAATGCCTCTGCAAAATCCGTGTTACTATTGTGTCATTGATTTGGTTTTTGTTGCAGGTGGTGTCCACGCTCCTGCTGAATGTAATCCCACAGAAGGCTGTGCCTCTCAATCTGGTCGGCAAATCGAAAATCCCCAGCAAAGCATGGATCCAAGTCCCACCGCGAGCTGCTCCAGGATACAGACCTGACAGCATGTGTGACTCACAGGTACACACACACACACACACGCACACACGGAAGATGTTACTTTCCAATCCAAATCCACATGGGCCAACAATGATACCGATTGTTACAAGACCTGCATTCTTTTGCCTTTGTTTGGCATACTGAAACCTTCCCTTGTCAGATAAAAAATGATGCAATGAATGATGCAATGAATGATGCGATGCTGAAAACACATGGAGAGAAACAATTAGGCAAAGATTGTGTGGAGCATTTCAAATTTTGGACAATGTGCAAAAGGAGTCAATCTTTAACCTTTACTAACCCCTCTTTTCTCCCTTGTCTTTGTTACCCAGGTGGTGATTCGTCAGGGGGAGCTGTTGGTGGGGGTTCTGGACAAAGCCCACTACGGCTCCTCAGCCTACGGTCTGGTCCACTGCTGCTATGAGCTGTACGGAGGGGGGACCAGTGGCAAACTGCTCAGCTGTCTGGCTCGACTCTTCACTGCTTACCTGCAGCTGTACAGGGGCTTTACTCTAGGTCAGAAGAACCCAGATACAGTAAAGGTTGCCCTCCGGACACCTATGTATCACAGACAGCAGTATTGGTTTATCTCTGTCTGTAAGCAGAGCATTATTATGCTCTTACACCCTTTTGTGTCTGTGTCTAGGCGTGGAAGACATCCTGGTAAAATCGGGAGCCAACAGACAAAGGAAAAAAATCATTCAAGAATCACTGAAGATTGGCACCAAAGTGAGTTAAAGCACGAGCTTGTTCTGGCAATGGTTGCTGTCTGAGTAGTGTTTTCATTATTGTATGTTCATCTACCATGGTTCGAAGGCATTGGATGTGTAGAGCACTCCATCATCATCATAAATGGATAAGATAAAACATGGCGTATAAGGCAGTAATTCACTGTTAATACGTATTAGGAAAACAAAATGCAGCCTTGTCAAATTCAGTGCCTCCTCCTCAGTGGATGCCACTGGCCAAAATGGCTGCCACAGTGACGATGTAGTTCATGGGCCCCACGGTGCTCCATCATGGCCACTGGGGATAAATATGTACTACATACAAACATGTGGTGAAATGAACTAAACCAGCAAAGGGTGCTATTGTTCTGAAGAGTTTCTGAACTTTTAGCCACAGCCCTGTACAGTGATTTAATCACTGATTTCTTTCAAATCTGAACTCCTGTAACAACTAGTGCAGTCTATTTGTTGCTTCTAGTTCTTCATCTCAGTGTTCCTCAATCGGATTTATAAGAAAGGGTGGCACCAGTGGCGGTGCAAGACCTTGCATTATTTTAATTCTACACATAACGGCTTTACGTACAACCATACACCTGTAATAACTGATCTTTTCAGTCACTAGGGGACAGCCGAGTTGTTAAACACTACATTGACATATCAGCACAAATGGTGCTTTTTCACATATCCAGCTGTTCTAGAGCAACACCAATAATTTGGAGTCATGTTTCTGTCCCTCGAAAAAGGGAGTGTTCACCAGCTAGTCTTTTACTGTCTCTCTGGTGTTAGGTGCTGTTGTGGACAGTGGGTTTTTAGAGATTTTTTAGAGAACAGTGGCCTGCTATGGTTCAAACAATGTTATGAGAGTGGTGAGAGCAAACCACAACAAATTTGTTGGCCGGACAGCTAAACAATGAGCTGAAGCTGATTATTCTCTGTAGGTTTCTTATTTTGTGGGAAAAAATATGTTTTTGTTCTGTCTCTAAGGCTCTCCAGGCAGCCTTCAACCTGCCTGCCAACGTGGATCAAGCTGAGGCCCAGAGCCGCTGGCAGGATGCTCACCTCAACCCAGACCAGAGAGACTTCAGCACGGCCGACCACAAGTTCAAAGAAGTGGCCAACCAAGTGAACAATGACATTAACAAGGTAACCTGCCACTGCCACTACTAGTACCACCACCACCACTGCTACTGCTGACATTGAGTACAGTGAACAGTGACATATAAACTACCTCTTACTGCCTTTGAAAGACATGATAACAGCACTGTTTTCATTGGAGGAACTTTACGTGAGCCAACCACATTTGAGGAATTCGGGGACGTCATCTGTTACAGAGAGAATTAGAGAAGTAACTGTTGTTTCCTCAGATATAAATTAATTATATGAGTTTCAAAATGCCAAGGTCTTTATTTTACAATCTTTACTTCCTTCTTTTGAATATGAACATTTTGGTAATAAAGGGTAATACTTGCAGCAGTTGCTTTCACATACTTTAAAGGGTTACATTTTTTTCAATCTGGACCCTATTTTCCTATGTTTTTGTGTGTCTAGGTGACTGATGGGAACAACAATCTTTGACATTGGTCCAGTATTACCTCAAACGCTGCAGTAGGCAGCAGTGAAAAAAGCTACAATGTCAGTTAATTGTACAGCTTGTATTTTTGTTCACAAAAGTGCTTGTTTTGCAACTGACAAGCGCAGGTTAATATTCTGTCTGACAACATTATGGAAAGGATCCCTTCACATATAGACCTTTAAAACTTCTTAGACCTTTCTATTTAACCAGAAACAGATCCAAAGTTGCTAGCGCTAAACCCACCAGACTCCATTTAAAAAAACAATACTTTTAGTGTGTATAGAGCCAACAAATTTTCTCATATAAATCAGTGCCTTTATTTACCTGAACCAAAGCAGTTACCCGGCTTTTATTTGAAGCAGGCTTCTATTAGAGGCAGGCCTTTATTTCCAATTCCATCTGTTAGATAAGTAGAATTGTTTTATATAAACCGTTATATGAAAAGCCATAGCAATCCAGTGGACAGAGATCCTTCATTTTTGAAGAAACATTTGCAAAAATATCCCTATATACAACAACAGCCAGAACGGCAACAGCAATTTGGGTTAGAAATAATCAAATTCTAACACTGTCAGTTTGAACCCTGTGAATGTACCGGGTATTTATTTCAAATACAGGTACTACAGTATTTCTGTTAGATTACAATGAGAACATACAGTAGTTACACCAGTATCTGATCAATGTTACAGACGGTAGCTAGCTAGCTTTGTTTAACTCTTTTCCTCCCACCTCCAGCTAGCTAGCTGTCCCGTGCTCTGCTCCTGTCGGCTAATCTCAGCTCATCCATTCTGTTTCTTCTTGTATCGGATCATCCTGGTTTCAATGTAGAACACTTGCAGCTTTTTCACTGGAGTTTTCCTCCACATACAGTGAGGGGAAAAAAAGTTTGATCCTCTGATAAGTTTGTACATTTGTCCACTGACAAAGAAATGACCGTCTATCATTTTAATGGTATATTTATTTGAACAGTGAGAAACAGAATAACAACAAAACAAAAAATCCAGAAAACGCATGTCAAAAATGTTTTAAATTGATTTGCATTTTAATGAGGGAAATATGTATTTGACCCCTCTGCAAAACAAGACTTAGTACTTGGTGGCATAACCCTTGTTGGCAATCACAGAGGTCAGACGTTTCTTGTAGTTGGCCACCAGGTTTGCACACATCTCAGGAGGGATTTTGTCCCACTCCTCTTTGCAGATCTTCTCCAAGTCCTTTACGTTTCGAGGCTGACATGTGGCAACTTGGCAGTGTTTTGGGTCATTGTCATGCTGGAATACCCATCCATGAGCCATTTTCAATGCCCTGGCTGAGGGATGGAGGTTCTCACCTAAGATTTGACGGGACATGTCCCCGTCCATCGTCCCTTTGATGCTGTGAAGTTGTCCTCTCCCCTTAACAGAAAAACACCCCCAAAGCATAATTTATCCACCTCCATGTTTGACGATGGGGATGGTGTTCTTGGGGTCATAGGCTGCATTCCTCCTCCTCCAAATACTGCGAGTTGAGTTGATGCCAAAGAGTTCCATTTTGGTCTCATCAGACCACCAAGCCGGCAACCACTTTAAAAAGTTAGCGTTCCGCCCTGTATACATACTTCGCCAGTCTGAGCTAATGTCTCCTGTAGTCAGGTGTGTTAAGTGGTCTGCAATGCATCAAACGTAGCAGCTTGCAGTGTTTCTATCATAGAAATAGACAGTGGTCAAGCTCACCGTCTGTCAGTCGCATATCGAGTCAAACCAGCTGCCACTAAAATAGAGACAGACACCGGCAGAGCAGACATCTCTCACTTAAAAATGTCTGATCATTTTAATGAAATGAGCTGGTTTGACCATGGAAAATTTAAGAAATATGCAGTAATCCAGAACAAAGGATCTTCTTTTATTTACTTTTTTCTTCCCCTTAAAGACACATCGGACCAATAAGAGAAGTGGACGTTCTTGTGTAATGGAGTGCAAATCGCTCCAAGTTTATAAACTCACCAAATGATTTGTGTGCCGTTAAACACTAAAAACATGGGAAAATAGGGTCCAGGTTGAAAAAAAATGGTAATTACTCTTTAACACCCTGTCGACACGTCATGGTCTGTTTCAGATTAGCAAGCGTGCGGTCAGCAGGCATTCATTGCCTAGCACAATAAACATCAGAATACAGGAACTACCAGATCGAGAGTATAATTAATGTAAGACATAATGAAATACAATCATAAGTGTACTGAACATCCCTGTTGTGTGTTTAGCAATAGTACATATTGGGGCGTCCTGGTTGACTGAGTTAAAGACGCTGACCATGTCCTCAGAAGTCCAATATTTGAGTCTAGCAGGGGAGGTTTTCTGCATGTGACTTCCCATTTCCTGTGTGCTTTCTACTGTGCTCAATCCAGAGAATAAACAAAATGCTTAAAAAATATGCATTCAAAAAATAAGGATTGCATGTTGCCAGTGTTCACTAGTCTTGATGATGAAACGTTGTTATGTGTTCATAGGTGTGCATGCCGGTCGGACTCCACACCTCTTTCCCAGACAACAACCTCCAATTGATGGTCCAATCAGGAGCCAAGGGATCTACTGTAAACACCATGCAGGTACACCC
>NC_048416.1:4387458-4400524 GCF_013103735.1 Etheostoma cragini
ACACACACACACACACACACACACACACACACACACACACACACACACACACACACACACACACACTTTAATCAAGCCTCATGAACTTTGGCACTTTACCTAAAGATACTGCATGTGTGTGTGTCAGATTTCATGTCTACTAGGTCAGATCGAGTTGGAGGGCCGTAGGCCTCCACTGATGCCTTCTGGGAAATCCTTGCCGTGTTTCCAGCCATATGATCCTTCACCTGGTGCCGGGGGCTTTGTTTCTGGAAGATTCCTCACAGGCATCAAACCACAGGTACACAAGGAGAGCAGTGTTTGTGTTGTGTAGATGACTTGTTCTACACCTGTTGTGGAAACATATGAAAGCACTCTCTAACTCTCAAGTATGTTTTACGAGTTATGCTGCTGTGACATTTCTTTTTTTACTTTATGATACATTTCTTTCCTTGTCTGTGTGTAAACCACGTTGTGTTTAGGAGTTTTTCTTCCACTGTATGGCCGGCAGAGAGGGACTGGTCGACACAGCTGTGAAAACGTCTAGATCAGGATACCTGCAGAGGTAACGTAAACCTTCAGAAACAGCCGAAGATTTCTGTGTGGTCATGTGAGTGTGCAGTGGCATTTCCTTCACATTTGGTGCAATTTAAGTCTCTCTCACAAGCTCTTTGAAACCGAAACACCCTATCCCCATCTTGATTAGTATTACACAGGGACTTTGTAATAATTGAGGTCATCTGGGATTTTAATCCTGTGCAAATTTGTCATGTCTGTTATTTGTCAAGTAAAAATTATAACATAAAATAACTTAACATAACATATTCCCTACCCTGAGTTGCCAAAACACAGAGGTTGTGGAATAATAATCGGCATCCCTGTGATTTTGAGGGGCCACTGTTAATACTAGTTCCGTGCAAATAGAAAAGAAACTGTTGTCTCTGCAGACCTGGTTCACAGGCAACAGGCAGAGGAAAAAATATGATTTTAAAAAAACACTGAAGATTGGCACTAAAGTGAGTTAAAGCACCAGCTTGTTCTGGCAAAAAAAGCTGTCGGAGTAGCGTTTTCATTATTGATGTAACATCTAACAAGGTTTGAAGACACTGGATATGTAGAGCACCCTTACAAAGTTTTTAGGAAAAATGCATCCTTGTCAAATTAAGTGCTTCCTCTTCAATGGATGCCACTGGCCAAAATGGTTGCCACAGTGACGATGTAGTTCATGGGCCCCACGGTGCTCCAACATGGCCACTGGGGATAAATATGTACTACACACAAACACTAGGACTAGTATTACCTTGGTACCTCTAGTTATTTGTAATAATTGAGAAGGTCATCTGTGATTTTAATCCCGTGCTTATCTGCCATGTTGGTAATTTGTCAAGTTGAAATGACATAGCACATGACCTTCCTTGATTGGCCGAACAAAGGTTGTGTGATGATATTAGTCTTGAGTGGATAAGCATCTCTGGGATTTGAGGTCTCCTGGTAATCCTCGTTCCGTGCAAACAGAAAACAAACTGTTCATTGAACATGTGCATGCCCTACAAATGCATATTGTATGTATAATTTTCATATGCAAATATTTTTTATTAACCCCAGTTTCTTCAGGTCTGGTGTCCAACGTACATGTTAATTTGAGAGGAAGATGTATGGTTTTCTCATCGGATATAAGCCACAAACACATTGGAATATTTTATTCAATGCTGTGGCAAACACTAGATTGTGAGCGGTCTCTTTTGTTTAAAACCTTAAAAACTTTGCCAGCTGGTTTTCAGCAGTGAACTTTGAACTGTTGGATGTTATTGGCAGCTGAGACCACAGGGAGAAAAAAATAAAACATGATTTATATTTGGTAGCGTGAAACTTACCCGAGTCAGTGGAGCAAAGGTTTGTGATGTAACCCCAAGCAAAACCAGCCCAGTTTTGGTAAACTGACTGGATGGTCTCCTGTTTTCATCATTCATAAAAACACAACTGATGCATACCTTTAGCGGAGCGGAGAGCCGCTTCACCCACGCTTCTGGGACGCGCTGACGCAGCTGGTGGAAAGTCAAGCATTGACTTGAAGGCTGCAATTGCTCACGGGGCCCGCGCCGCCTCCACAATGCAGCAGAGACGTGCCCAGTGGAAAATGCCTGTGACGTGTACTCGTATTGAGCTGTAGCTACGAGGCATGTACTAGCTGGCTACTATGGTAACTGACAATGAAAGTAAACTCCTCAGCAAAATAAAAAAGAGTGATCTTGCCTGGAACTTGTACTGCTGCCCTTCACCAGACCATCAATGAAATCCTCGATCTTGATGTTTCTTATAAAAATCTAGTTGTGTGATATACATGTAGTTGTGGAACGTTTTCTCATCTCCACTGTTGTTTTTTTTTTTTGCTGCTGTCAATCAGCAGTGCAGCAACATGATAACGGAGCAGAACCTGATCATTTTGTAAAGATTATTGAGCCTCAAAGTTCAATAAACCCTCTCAAGTCGACTCGGTCGTATACGACGTAACACTACGTGGTATAATGTGATATTGAAAATCTCCAGATCAATACAGTGTGGAGACTTGCTTTTTTTGTGTAGAAGCAGAGAAATGCGCCGTTTTAACGAGAATCCAAAAGCTTGTTTAATCAATCGTGGAATTACAGTGTCTTTATAACATAAATAAATAGGTATTAATCCAAAAATCAACTCACTTTGCTCCTTGACCTTTCAGCCCAGTGTCACGTCCTGGTTTTAGCCGTGTAGCAATTAGCTCCAGCTTTCCCAGGAATATGTTTGGTGTCTTTGTAGTCCTTCCAGAAGCTTAGTAATCCAACTGGGAAGACTTTTTGGAGACTCAGACAAGTAATTCCAGAGCGATGAATTCACAACTGAACATCTCTTTAGTCATAGTTGTGTATAAAAATATTAATAATAGTAATACTCCGCTTATTTCGGCCAGGGTCCAAGATGGCGCTCACTGACAGGTCTATGAACCAATCAAATGCAGTTGGTCAGGTAAACGTGGTGTTTTGTCAGCCAGTAGAAACCCCTAGCAGGAGGGACTTGTATTGAGTGGATGTGTAGTGAGGGGAAATAGACAAAGACAGGCCAGGACGAGCCCTGGAGGCTTTGAGGCTGAAGTGAATTTTATTTGTATTTATAATAATTATTTATTATAAATAATGTTTATTTATTTATAAGTGAGTTTATTTGTGTTTCCCCTGATTGACAAGACTTGGGAGAACAATTTTCAGAAGCCTTAGTCATTATTGTTCTCTTTGTGATTTCAATACATTTCTGTGATTTTCTTTTTTTTAATTTTTATTTAGTCTTTTCTTTTGTCTTGTCTTGGTGGAATTATTGCACTTGTTGAATCTTTGTAACATATAGATTGTGGTCTAGACCTACTCTATCTGCAAAGTGTCTTGAGGTAGTTCTTGTTTTGATTTGAAAATATAAATGAAAATTAATAGAAAATTGACTGTAGTATTTAAACCCAACATTTAATTTACTGTACCTGCCATACTGATTTGTAGGATGCACTGTCCTCTCCTTTTCTTTTACTGACCTTTTTTCCTCTATGCCCCTTCACATCCCCACCTCTGCAGATGTGTCATAAAGCATCTGGAGGGTTTGGTAGTGCAGTATGATCTGACGGTGAGGGACAGCGACGGATCTGTGGTCCAGTTCTTGTATGGCGAAGATGGACTGGATATTCCCAAGACTCAGTTCCTGCAGTCAAGACAGTTCCCCTTCATCGAGGACAACTACGAGGTAAAACGGAGCACTACACACCAATAAGGATGACAAAAGGTGTCGTTTGACCCGCCCTAACATATACAACAGCACTAATTTTTCAGTTACATGGTACCTCCTCGACTTGCCTAAACTCTAATCACCTTTTTATGGTTTTCCATTATGAAAAAAGTCCCAGGTACCTGCCAATAGGTATTATTATTTTATTAGTACCACCTCCGTTGAGGTTTCAAGCGAGCTGAGGCGATACCAAAAGGTGACGTGAAACCCTGCAAACTGCTGATTGGTCGGAGTGAATCGTCACAATTCACTGCGTCATCATTAGTTTAGATTAGATTAGATTCAACTTTATTGTCATTACACATGTACAGGTACAATGCAACAAAATGCAGTTTAGAGAGAGCCTCCGGGCCGCAGCTATTTAAAGCGCCACACGCACTCTTAAAAGGATTTATGCAGATAGCAAGATAGAATACAACACATAGCAACATAATGCGCAAGTCTACAAACGGTACATGTGGATACATGAAGGATTTTTTTTGTGGTGACTCGGGTGGATGGGAAAAACAAACAAAAAGAGACTCAGGCAGGGGGGGATAGGGTAGGGCGCGCATGTGTGTGTGTATGTGTGTGCATGTGCGCTCGAGATATGAAGCCTCAGACTGTTCAAGTTGTTAGAAAGTTCAGTTTGTTCGTCCTTGCATGAGGAGATAAGACAATGCACAGGAGTCGATGGCAGTCCAGCTGCAGTCTGTTTACCCGCTCGGGTGGAGGGGGGGGGGCATAGATTACAATTTCAATCCAATTTAGGTTGATTTGGCGAAATTTGACCAAATCAGTGTCCGTCAATCAATTCCACTCGTCCTTTGCGTCACACGTGCATCCAATTCCTGAAGTGCCCTCTGCGCTTCCCCAGTCCGGTCTGAGATGTTACTAGAGAGTTCACTGGTCTGGTCGGCCCTCCGATGGAAAACCTTCATCCGCTCATTCACGCCATGTAAGCACTCTTTAAGCTCCCCAGACAGCTTCTAGGTAAATTTGCTGGCAGCTGTCTTACCAATTTTCTGATAGTGACGGGGGGGTGGGGGCTGAACAGATCCGTCATTATTAAATAGTTTAGCTTGCGGCGTTTTTTTTCTTTTTTCTTTGCTGCCTCCATAACATATTCCCTACCCTGATTCGCCAAAAAGCAGAGGTTGTGGAATAATAATCGGCATCTCTGTGATTTTAAGGTCCACTGTTAATACTAGTTCCTTGAAAATAGAAAACAAACTGTTGTCTGTGCAGAACCGGTTCACAGGCAAGAGGCAGAGGAAAAAAGATGATTTAAAAAACCTTAAAGATTGGCACTAAAGTGAGTTAAAGCACCTGCTTGTTCTGGCAAAAATAGCTGTCGGAGTAGCGTTTTTGTTATTGATGTAACATCTAACATGGTTCAAAGACACTGGATATGTAGAGCACCCTTACAAAGGGACTTCAGTGTGTGTTATTTAAACCAATAAAGAGAAAAACGTATAAGGCACCAATCTATTGTAAATAAGTACTTAGGAAAAAATGCAGCCTTGTCAAATTCAGTGCTTCCTCCTCAGTGGATGCCACTGGCCAAAATGGCTGCCACAGTGACGATGTAGTTCATGGGCCCCACGGTGCTCCATCATGGCCACTGGGGATAAATATGTACTACACACAAACATTAGGACTAGTATTCCCTTGGTACCTCAAGTTATATGTAAATGAGGAGGTAATCTGTGATTTTAATCCCATGCTTATCTGCCATGTCGGTTAATGTTGTAATTTGTCAAGTAGAAATGACACAGCACAGGACCTACCATGATTGGCCAAACAAAGGTTGTGTGATGATATTAATCCTGTGTGGCTCAGCATCTCTGGGATTTTGAGGTCCCCTGGTAATCCTAGTTCATATCATAGTTAATAGTTATCATAGTCTATACATTTGGTATAAAAGTAATCTGGACAGTCATAAATGTCAGCCATGTGTTATGTTTTCCAATCCCTGTTAGGTCATCAAGAAGTTCCAGGGCCTGGACGAGGTGTTGGCCCGTTTGGACCCGAAGACCGCCAGTCAACACTTTGCGTCCATCCAGCGCTGGAGAGCGAAGAGAGAAGTGGCATGTCCCCGGAGAGGTAGATAACAAAGTTTGGTTTGGCAGTAACATCATGTGACATCTTTGCTGCTCACACTGGATTCATAATCAGATATACAGTATATATTTAAAGAATGTTTTTTGGCTTTTTACCTTACCTTTTATTGTTGTATATCTATTTGTGCATGTAATCGGTTTAGAAAGTGAAAAAGTCCACACCAAGGGCACTTACCGAACAGAACATACAACACTGTTAAAAAACTGCTCCAAACTTCTTTATTGTAGACCAGCCTTTACGTCTGTGATGAACGTGCGTCACTTTGTAACACACGTTATAATGCTCGCTTAGCTGCTAGCTAAAAAAATCCCATTTTGCGCTGTTGTGGAGCATAAATGTGATCAGGAGTATCCAGGAAGTGCACAGTAAAAACATGTTGCATGCTATGTACGGTATGTATGTTTATTATGTGAATATTTGTTATGTGATATGTATATGTGTTTTTAATATGTATCAGGAGCATTCTTGATGTTTTCTCAAAAGAAGTTGGCCAAACTGAGACAGACTGAACAAAGCACAGAACCCGATGTCCACGGCAGAAATGCTGCTGTTCTGCAGGTATATTGAGACCAAATGTAAAAGATCAGTCCGGTTTGCTTGGTGTTACTTTGTCCCTTTTAGCCTTCGTACAATCAGTACGACAGAGACCTCTGACCTAGTCTAAACAAGCTTGTCAATTGCTCTCTCCACAGCTCGTACAGCAGTGGCGCTCGCTGGATGACTCCGGCAAATCGAAATACAGCAGGAAGTCGTCCCGCTGCCCTGAGCCATCTCTGGGCGTGTTCAGGCCGGACGTCTGCTTCGGCTCGGTATCGGAAAACTTTCACAGCATCACAGAGAAATACCTCGAGGACGAAGGTAGAATGAGTCGAGACAGCCTGGACACCGACAGGTACTGACTGAGGCTGAAAAGTATCTACTGTACCCTTAGAGCTGTAACAATCCCACATTCTACTGTACCATTAATTGTCTCTGAAATGATTGAGTTTAACAATATAACTGTTTCTATGAGTCATATACAAAAAAAACATCTTTATGTATTACTTTTTATCACAATTACAGTTTTCAATGAATTGCTGGAAACTATTACTATTATAATTATTACTATTATTAGACATCTTTGTTATATCACTGTTGTATGACCAAGATGATTTAAAACACAAATACACTCTCCATACAGTAAACCACATATTTCATTTCATAAAACATTGAAAAGTTTCGCTTAAATTAACATTAAAAATTAAAAGAAATTACCATCAACAGTCATACTCCTTAGGACCTCAGCTAATGTAAGCGATTAATTAAACAAAAGACATGGCGACTGTGTTAAAAAATCGTTTCGGATGAGAGCGTCAGCTAAATGACAGGTATTGTTACGTAAGGTAAAAGCCCAGAAATGCGGAAAAACAGTCAATCTGGTTAGCATTTTACTTTGGTGAGCCCTTCTCGTCCTCGGCATGGGATTATGGTCAACGTTCACAACAAATAGAGGGAATGCCATGACCAGTGCTCCCTACCTTAAATACTATTTGAGTATTATATATAGTATAATATTTGACTAAAACCTGTTCACAGTGACAGCACTGTACACGTAAAATGTAAAGGGTAATGTCTGTGCTTACCATTGAAACAACCTAGATACGTAGAAAGGGTTCCTTGCCATAGCCCATCAATCACTGCTGGTCTCTCTCTCTCTCTCTCTCTCTCTCTCTCTCTCTCTCTCTCTCTCTCTCTCTCTCTCTCTCTCTCTCTCTCTCTCTCTCTCTCTCTCTCTCTCTCTCTCTCTCTGTGTCTTCAGCCTTCGGCAGCTGTTGAACTATAAGTGGCAGCGTTCACTGTGTGATCCGGGAGAAGCAGTGGGTCTGCTGGCGGCCCAGTCCATAGGCGAGCCCTCCACCCAGATGACCCTTAACACCTTCCACTTTGCTGGCAGAGGAGAGATGAACGTCACTTTGGGGATACCTCGGTAACGTCACCTTTGTGCCCGACTCCTTCTTGACCGCTTATGTACATATGAGCACGTTATCCAGGTCCGGACGGACGCAGCTCTTTGACCCAGCAGAGACAGACTGTTGGCTGTCCCTGGCTTTGCTTCCAGAGAATAGAAACATACAGCTCATAACATCGTCCACCCCCCTTTGCTCTCCTAAAACACCTATTCTACATCAACACCTCTTCTTCTTGCTTCTCTCCACTTACTCGTCCATACTTCATCCATTCATTTAAGCTTTCCACCATACTTTTCCTCCACGTCTCACTCTGTGCATGTGTGTCTTGCAGACTGAGAGAGATCCTGATGGTGGCCAGCTCCAACATCAAAACTCCCATGATGAGCGTTCCAGTGCTGAACAACAAGAAAGCCTTGAAGAGGGCCAAGACGCTCCGTAAGAAACTGACCAGAGTCTGTCTGGCTGAGGTAAGTTTCTCGTGTGTTTTCTTGCCCCTTTTTGTATTCTGTTTTGTATTCTGTTTTTGCTCCACTTCCTTTTTCCTTAAGTTATTATTGCCTGTGTCCAGAACTCAAACTTTGAGTGTTGGTAGAAGTTTGGGGAATTAAAAAACTTACCATGTCTGTGTGTGTCTGTGTCTGTGTGTGTGTGTGTGTGTGTGTGTGTGTGTGTGTGTGTGCGCGCACACAGGTGCTGCAGAAGGTGGATGTGGTTGAGACACTACGGATTGAAAGTCACCAAAAGATGCGGATGTTCAAAGTCTCCTTTAACTTCCTTTCTCCTTACCGTTACTGTGACGATAAGCTGCTATCACCCCATCAGATCCTCCACTACATGGAAACAAGGTAGGTGTCTGTGTGTGTGTGTGTGTGTGTGTGTCACTATCTGAGTAAATGTGGGCCGTTGCTTCTCCTAGACCAGGAATAACCTGATATTAACTAGGAATTGTTTTCTGGCTGTTTGCAGATTATCTGTATCTGAATTCAGTTTGCCTGTTAACCGATAAAGTTAATTAATTAAAAAGTGCATTACTTTGGCTTAGCTACAGCTCTCTGTGTGTCCCCCTGCTTTGGGAGCTTAAAGCATTTAACCCTCCTGTTGTCCTCGGGTCAAATTTGACCCCTTTTACAAATTGTCTATATCTGAAACATGAGTTTCTTTTTAACCAAATTACCACAAAAAAATGGATTGGATTCCATACACAAGGCTCTTTGCAAATACAATTCAGCTGTACGCTCCTCTGATCTTAACTACTAGTCAAAATAATTTCTGCTTTTTTAACTCAAATATTAAGTAGAATTCTATATTAAAGAGTGTTATTGATCATGAACTCCAAAAAGTACTGTAAAACTAGTGGTAGTAATTTGATGTTAGTGAAATCTTAATAGTCTGAAAAAAGGGACGAAAATGTCAAATTTCTGTCCGTTTTTTTTAACCCGGGAGGACAACACAAGGGTTAAACGAAGGCTGTCCCTCATTCCGCAAACTTCCGTCAGTACACTGCTAATGTGCACTGACCACTTACTGCTTTAGTGCCGACTTGTCCTCTTGATGGTTTTGTCCCAGAATGGACACTTATGTTAAAACACCTACCGGATCTGACAAGCGGGATGAACATGATGAACGCTGATATATCTTCTCTAAAGTATCTCATGAGAGGGACCTGTCTTCTGGAAACTGAAGGGTACGAGTCAGTGGCCTTGTGCGTGAGAAATGGTCAAGATCAAGGTGTTAAGTGGGTAAAATCATAACAGGATGGGGCCCTGAAAAAGTCGCTGTCATAGAGTGACAAAAACACACTTAGGATGTGTATTGGTGACCGGAGTCGCAGAGGCCCACAAGAGTAGTGGTGTCTGTCCGATGATGAGAATCTCCTGAGTGTAGGATGATGTTAGGAATGAGTGGGTCCAGAAGGGAGGTCCTAAAAACTATAAAGCATGTGTTGATTTTATATTTGTTAAGAATTTTTGAGCAGTGCATCTGATGTCAACTATTCTTCCTTTCATGAACGTCTGTGCACTGTTTAAATAAAGCTACATTTAATCTAAAGTCATGGGATTCGTCATGTATGACGTCTTCTCCGTCATTTCCGAGTCTCACCCTACATCAAACGCAACACGTGTGAAGGAAATCTTCCAGTATTCAAATTCAAATGTGGGGCGCCCCGCTCGGCTCGCCGCCTCTCAAAATCCAACAAAAACCTTTTCAACTGACCTTTCTTGATCTAAGATGAAGACAGATTCAGCAAAAGTTTGACCTATTTCTTGCTTAAAATGTTTTCAGAAACATGTTTTGTTGAATTATTTTTTACAAGATTGAATTCCGTCTGAGCTGCCATGACAGTCAGTTTAAAATTCTCAAGCAGCCAGACCATGTGACGTGTTCGTCCAATCAGCTCCCTTCCGCTTTGTTGTCAAGGTGGCACCTGTTTAGTGCAAGTAGGGTCCATCGTTCCAAAGGGGGTAAGGTTCTCCTCTCTAAGCAAAGCTCCCTATGGCGCCATTCTAATGCTTCTAAGCCGTCACTTGCAGTTAGCACCCCATTGACTGCCATTCATTTTGGCGCCACTTTGACTGTGAATAACTTTACATCTGAAGCGTTTAAAGACTCTATTTGTCCGTTGTTTATTTCTAAAGAAACACGAAAATGTATAAATAGCTCCATGACCTTGTACCTCATGTTATGGCTCCGTAGCAGATGTTTTTATAAAATAGGCTAACGATGTGTCATAACCACGTGACTTACTGTTGCACAGTAGAGGAATCACCATATAGTACAGGGTAATCTTGCAGACAGTTTGGACTTCTGTTACCTGTTTAGTTTTAATTACTAATGTTAACTGCCATGTTAGTTACCAGCTAGCAGTTATTAGCCTGTGTCTATGTTATCTCCTAACGTATACCTACGCTCTCTGTCTCTGCTGATTGGAAATGATTGAGATTTCTCTTGCACAGCTACCAGAAGACTTACAACTTTCATACAGGTTGTTCATGTCACATCTACGTCTTTAAGCTCAGTTGGAGGCTGGGCAGTAACACTCAGCCATCACCGGAAGTGCTTCTATTTTCCTTCACTGGTCTCCGTCCAGAGCAACGGGACCTTTTGGTCTATGACATTCCACACTGAACTTTTTGTCCGTTTTTACTGGCTCATCCGGGTACTTTCAGTGCACTGACTTTTTGCGTTATCTACACAATATACTTAAAACTAAGTATTTGAAGTGTGCAAGTAGGCGGTTTGAGACACAGCAGTGTTTTGTGTTGGAGTTTTTAACATTCTGAAATCTTAATTTTGATTTAAAGATTTTAATTTTTACTGGAAATGCATATCGGATACAGATATCGGTTATCCTTTTCATTAACTACTAATAATCGGTAACGGCCTTGAACATCTGTTGATCCCTAAAATAAACCTCTCATCTTCTGTGTTTTACTTTTTTCCGGCCGTTTGTCCTCCCAGGTTTTTCCGTCTCCTCCTCGAAGCCATTAAGAAGCGCAGTGCCAAGCTGGCTTCCATTGCCGTGGAAACAAGGAAGGCCACCCCCAGAGATAAGGACCATGATGGCGAGGGAACAGCTGACACAGCAGAGGTCCATTTTAATTGGCTTGTCTTCATTTCAGGGTTCCTTATAGGATATTTTTAGAATCAGTGTTAGCAATCCTTTTTTAATGTTTTTGTCTGAACTTTTCTTTCCTTATTTGATGAATACCAATATGTATACCAATGTGAAGTATCCTTGTCTTGTTGACATTCCTCAGTTAGGCGACGTAGAGGGCGAAGAGGAGCAGGTGATTGTTGATGACCAGGGGAACGAAGGAGACGCCGATGCTTCAGATGCCAAGCGAAAAGACAAACAGGAAGAAGAGGTACAATGATGGATGATATATATCTTCTATTAAGTACTATTATTGTTTTAAGTCTGTGGCGTCTTATTTGATTAGGACAACGCTCATTAATCAACATTTCTGTAAATGCGCCAGTGTTAGCTAGTCGGCTGTAATCCTAGTTACCCAGCATGCATGTCTTTATGGTGGGAAGAAACTGGAACTGGAAACCCACACAAACACGAGGAGAACATCAGAACTCCACACAGAAAGGCCCGGCTGTGACTTTCGCAGAACGCAGCGCGGTCAGCTGAGGATTTGTATTCAATCAGACCACAGATATTGACTCGTATTACTCGTATAATACTTGTACTCGTCCAAAGTGCTTTATCCGTACCGGATACTCGTTTCAGGCGGGTACTCGGCTCATCCCTAGTTAAGAGATTGCCAACGTTATTCCAGTTCATCATCTGTGAACCAAACACCGTGACGATACATGGAGGCATTAGAGGCAGTGTATTACCAAAAGTATTAGAATACATTTTCTGGAAACTTTGTCTGCACAAAACTTTGGGCCAATCCATTTAGTAGATGTGGGGACTTTCAAAAGTAAAAGAGGGATTAGAAAAATTAGAAGTTAGACGTTGGAAGAAACGTTGTAAAGTGCAATATATCGCAGAGTATTGCAATGTGTTTAAAAAAGCAATAATATTGTATCGTGATAATATCATATCGGGAGGCAATCTGGTGATTGTGGATTCAGTTGAGATTTTTCGAATTGAACTTGGTAAAGAACATTTCTTACTTACCCAACTGCAGCAGAAAAAGAGTGCAGAGATAAAAAGAGCTGGTATCTGTCCTGTAAATGTCTCTGTTTATTACAGTGTTTCTGTTTCCTAAAATTAAAACAAAAATGGCTATTTATAGCCGCTGGTATTTTGCCTACCTATTGTTCTTTGCCAAGCCAGTAGGCTACACTGTTGGTACCATTTAAGCCTTTTAATTTAATCCTGTGTACCAGAGCTGGTAAACAGGATTTGAAAATCCTGAAATTTGGTATTTGGATCACAGTGATCCAATCCAATGTTCCTTTTAAAAGTAAGATGGATCAGGTGATCCTGGATGGTGGCCCTCCTCCCCACGGGGTTTGGGAAAAATGTCATTGGAGTTGGCTAAGGCTAACGCTATTCACCACACATCATGACTGACATGACTTCTCAAACCATGCTGCTATTGACTGTAAATGATCTGACAGCTGGGTGGAAACAGACATGGTTTTTCTACCAGATACATATGACTGAAAAACCTGCTCATGGACTCGCTTGTGTCAAGTAATATATATATATATATACACTCACCGGCCACTTTATTAGGTACCCCATGCTAGTAACGGGTTGGACCCCCTTTTGC
>NC_048416.1:4400624-4403778 GCF_013103735.1 Etheostoma cragini
TGTATATATATATATATATATATATATATATATAGATATATATATATCTATCTATATATATATATATCTATCTCTCTATCTCTCTCTCTCTCTCTCTCTCTCCCTCTCTCTCTCTCTCTCTGTACATACACAGCATAATCTAATACTAAGTTTATTTACTATTGCATTTGAGAACCTGGAACCAAGTGTTTATGGCTTTTCAAAATATTTGTTGGTTAACCTTCCTTTGCTTGATTTAATCAATTGACTAATTGTTACAACTCTACTTAAAATAACCAAAGCCATCTAATTTTCTCTAAATAGATGTGTGGGAATATGGGTGTCATGCAATCCAATTTTTCAGACTTGTTTTGTGTCAACTCAACAAAGACAGCTAAAATGACTGCACGTTGATGAACTTCCATGGACGAGAAACCTTGAAACAATATTAATAATTTAATGCGATTGGTGCTCAACAAGATAACGCATTTTGGTTAGCGAAACATGAGATAACATCTCACTTGGGTGAGTTTATAAGTTTCCCCTTTTTTCTGTTTTGCATTTCTCGTTCTGAGCTGTGGTTCTTAAATCTCTTCACACAGGAAGCGATAGCTTCATGTTTCTGTCTCTCTAAAAATGAGAGTGACTGGATACATACAGTACATACACATACAGAATGTCTGTACTGCAGTTTCATCCATCATAAAACCATTAACGCCCATCTCTCTTCCTCTGCAGGTGGACTACGAGAGTGAGGAGGAGGACAGAGGGGACGATGGCGAGGACAAAGACGATCAGGGGGAGGACGAGGAGGAGAACGCGGAGGAGAATGCGGAGCAGACCACGCCGGAGGAGTCCCAGCCGGAGTCCGTGGGAGGGAGAGCGGAGAGGAAGACGAAACGAGCGAGAAGAGGCGGAGAGGAAGAGAGCTTGAGTCAGATGAGGGTGAACTCTGTCCTGGAGTCCAACCCCGCCATAGAGAGATACTGCTACGATCTCGAGCACGAGCTGTGGTGTGAGGTGGGTTTGGCCACAAGCAGATTCCAAAAGATTGCAACTGACTCCTCTTGGACGTCCTGTGTAGATTTTAGATATGTTTTTATAGTCGCAGGATCTTATCTCGCTCACACCACTGCGTGCCTGCCAATAAATGTCAATATGCAAATCATAAATCGTCTCAGAAAAGTCATTCATTGACTTATGTTTTGAATGTACTGCAGTATAAACTCCCACTACTTGCATTACTGTGCAGCATGTTACTTATCTTCAAAGCACAAACAATCAGTAGATAGATAGATAGATAGATGGATAGATAGATGTTTATTGAGCCCAAGAAAAATGGGAAATTCCGGTGTCACAGCAGCAAAATCAGTCACAAAGCACAGAATATAAAGGAAATACTAGGGAAAATATACATACATACAATATAGATGAAATAATAATATGAATAAAGTAAAAAAGAACACATTTTTGAATATGTACAGGATGGGGAAACAAATGTGCAACTGCTTAAATATGCTAAAATGTTAAAATGTATGCTACATGTAAATAAACCAATTGTGCAGGTTGCTTTAGTGCAGTAGTGTGGTGTCCAAAAGTAGGCTTTGGTACTCTTCACAAGTCTTTAATACGTCGAAGCCTGAGTATTAAAGTTTTCCTCAAGACAGGAAATCCTGCTTTGAACTTGGTTTTGATCACAGTTCAAATGACAAGAAATTAGACCATGTTGAACCACATCATGCCATGCCACGTCAAGACTTACCAAACAATTGACTCATCAACACTGTCTCGCATGCACACACACGCGCAAATAAAACTAAGTTCTCCCCATCGCTTTTTCTGTGCAGTTATGTCCTGCACGATTCAGACATTTGGCAAATAATTGTGTGCGGTTTTCTGAAAGCCATTTTTCAATTTTGCATTGAATACACACATAACACAGGTTACATTATCGTCCGTTATCTCAGATCAGCTTCACTGTTGCTGTCCTCATCTAAAGTTTAGTACTGGTTTATTGATTAAAAACATCTGTCCATCCAATTAAAATTGAGGTTTCTCAGTAGCCCATGTGTAGAAAAATCGATAACATAACATATAGGTTGTTTCCACCTGCAGAGGCGATCTCATACAATACCCTCTTTGTCTGGAGATGGGAATATGCTATTCTTTTTGATCAGCAGCTCATAGCGGCCTGTGCCTTGGAGGACACATTAAAGATTTGTCCGTTCTCATTCACTAACATCACATTGGCTGAGAAGGAACCAACGGAGACTTGTGCAACCGTGAACTAGAAGAACTATGCTGTGTATATGCTCCATGATACGATCTTATGAGGCTTTCAGATGTTATTTTTATTCATGTTTTATTCATTCCTGTTGTCTCCCCGTTCACAGGTGGACCTGGTCTTACCAGTGAGCAAGGTGCACTTTGACCTGACTTCAGTCCTGTCCACACTGGCCCAGAACGCCGTCATCATGGAGACCAGAGGCCTGACACGCTGCCTGCTGAGCGAAACCACGAAGAAGACGGGAGAGAAGGAGACGGTTCTCAACACAGAGGGCATCAACATGCATGAAATGTTCAAGCACAGTGATGTACGTAGCCAGTTCAGACTGTGGGTCTTTTTTGGTTCACTCTTCTCCTTTTCAGCTTTTTTTATTCATTTTTTACATTATTTTTTGGAGCTTTTATTATATTAGAAAGACATGAATGGGTGGGGTGATGGGGGATGACACTCAACAAAGGGCCACAGGTCAGATTCTAACCCGGGCCGTTGCAGGACTCAGCCTGCATGGGGCAAATGCTCTTACTGGGTGGGCTGGAGGACGCCCATTTTCATCTTTTTTACAGAACCGCTCAGAGCGCATTATCTCATTAACTTCTCTCTCTCTCTCACTCGCTCTCTCTCTCTCTCACGCTTTCTCTCTGAGTCTAAGGGAAGTTGAAGAGATAATGTGGTCTGAGAGGTTCTATAAAAAACGCTCATTTTAAAATAAACATGGCAATCTTCATGTTATTTAATATTTCTAGTAATTTCTTCTATTTTCCGTATCGCTCTGAGAGATTAAGCCGTTCAAGTCTGAGTACACACGGCCGGTACAGTTACAGTGGGTACGGAAAGTATTCAGACCCCTTTAAATTTTTCACTCTTTGTTTCATTGCAGCCTTTTTCCAA
>NC_048416.1:4403878-4416628 GCF_013103735.1 Etheostoma cragini
TTTGGAAAATGGCTGCAATGAAACAAAGAGTGAAAAATTTAAAGGGGTCTGAATACTTTCCGTACCCACTGTAAACTGCGAATGGCTCATTAAATCAGTTATCGACGTGAGAGAGATACAGAAAATACGAGAAATATACTAGAAATAAGATATAAAGTCTGCCATGTTTTTTCTAAGTTGTGCAACAAAACGAAACCAAGCACAACTAAGAGTTTTGAGTTTTGATGGGATGTGGGTTTGACTTAGTAGTGTAGCATGTCCTTTTTTGTCTGTTGTACAGAAATGTCTGATCAATGTGTCATATAATCTGATCAACATAGTCTAATTTAATTCCATTGTGCCCTTTTATGGACTAATAATTTCAGATATTTTACTCAGACGTGTGACTTTTCAGATCGGTTGGTCATAATGTGACAAACTCTTTGTAGTGGATTTGAGTCTTGCGAAATAGGTATTATATTTAATTTTGACTGCAACAGCATGACTTAATAATAAAATAGTTTTTTATTAGGCTTAATTGCTCAAGAAGTGTTATTGTACCATTGTTTGGTGATAATCCCAACATTGAGTCTATACTTTTTCCTCCAGATCTTGGACGTCAACAGACTGTACTCCAATGAGGTCCACGCCATGGCTAACACCTATGGGATCGAAGTGGCTCTGAAGGTGATCGAGAAGGAGATCAAAGATGTCTTTGCTGTCTATGGTACACACTCACACACACACACACACACTTCCACAGTAAAGCCCCCGATCTCAGACCACCATATGGCGGTCGGAACCGCTCATGCTTTTCGTGTGTTTGTATTTCTCTGTCCGTGTCTAGGCATCGAGGTGGACCCCAGACATCTGTCCCTGGTAGCAGATTACATGTGTTTTGAAGGTGTCTATAAGCCGTTGAACCGGCACGCCATCCGCTCCAACTCCTCCCCTCTACAGCAGATGACCTTCGAGACCAGCTACAAATTCCTCAAACAGGCCACCATGCTGGGTGAGGAGTGGATGATGACACTAATAATGCTGAGAGGGGAAAAAGCCATTTCTACATAAGATTATTTAATGTATTTTGTGTGTTTAATTGGCAATTCGCAGGTTCAAACCTTTTTTCTCAACAGCCACTTCAAAGTAATTTCACACGTGGTCCAACGTAGTTATAAAACATATCCTGCAAGCTTTCTAACGATTGGACAAAAAGTGCACTTTGTTAAAAATGCCTACAACGGATTTGTCAAAAACATTTATTTTCAACTCAGTGTGATATGTAGCTCAGTCCAGCTCAACGGCAATTTGAGAAAAAGCAGATGACAACACCAGTTGCTAATAAAGCCGCAAGCTGCGAGCCCAAGCTCAAACCTTAATTTGCGCCATTCCACGTCCAGTTATTGTGCATTTAATGCGCCCCCTAGTGGTTGACTTAAATGAGACTTGAAGTATATGTGTGAGGTCATTATGTAGACATTTCCTGGACGTTTTGTGTTGATTGGACAAACATTTAGTCATTTATAGCCTGATTTGTGCCAAATCACCTGCCGATTGTTTGCATTCATAGCGCCCCATGGTGTTCAATTTGAAAGAAACTTTCAGGGGCTTGGTTCAGGTACTCATGAGGACATTTGCTGAGAGATTTGTGATAATTGGACAATGTATATGTGATTTATAGTAAAATGTGTGTAATGTCACTTACCGATCTTGCGCTTGTAGCGTCCCCTAGTGGCGGAGGTATTTAAAACGGTCTGGGTGTTTCTGGGGCATTCATCTGAACATACCCTGTGAGTTTGGTGGGTTAGGATACTAGTGGGGTATGTACAAAAAACTGTCTGGGTATATGTGGGGCACTTACCTGTTTTGAGTAGCAGTTTTTAGCCGTTGCATGTTCTGCTTTTATTGAAGTCTGTTCTGCTTTTATTGAAGTCTGTTCTGCTTTTATTGCAGTCTGTTCTGCTTCGGGGAATTCTTCCAGTTAAAACCTCTGAATAGAGGATGACGTGTTTTACATACTTTCTGTGGTTAACCATGTCCATTTTGATTGTAATTAGTTCCTAAATTCCTGCAGTGGAAAGGGGACCAGTAATGCAAATGGAGATCTGCTCTATTTGCTTTTCAGTGGACCAAAGTCTAGTTAAAAATACAATAAAAGTGAAAAACATTCCATTTGAAAAGGATTTATTTATACTACAGTTTCTTTCAACCAGTATGTTTTTTAGTGAAGGTTAATGGCAGTGTCTCAGGGAAGTTGAAGCCATTTTGGATTCCAGTTACAATTCGTCTCCTCCTTTGTTCGTCTCCTCCTTTGTTTATGTGTTTTTCTCGTCCTATTCTCAGGGTCACATGATGAGCTGGTGTCACCCTCAGCCTGCCTGGTGGTGGGAAAAGTGGTCAAAGGTGGAACAGGACTGTTTGAACTGAAACAACCTCTGCAGTAGCAGAGCAGATTCTTCTGACGTGAACGATAAAGGACTCGTCACGTGGACTCATATAATCAGAGCTGGAGAGGATTACCCTTCACTTCTGCTGAGACACACTGTAGTTGACAAATAAATAAGAAGGACAACTTTTATCTTGATTCTTTTTTAATGTTGTGAATGAGACAGCCTTTTTGTGTCAAATGTTCTTTAATATTTGTGTTTTGAATGAAACTCTTCCTGAATTAATTCATTTGAAAATTAATGGAATCTAGCCATTGTGAAAAACAACGAAAGCTCTCTATTGGGAATGAAAGCTCACTGAGCAGTCACCGTATCATGCATATATCCACACATGATTCCATTTCTCAAAGCATAAAATCTGGTAGACAACCCTTTTTTTTTCTTTGTATTTAAAATAATAAAATGCAAAAATGTGTATAAAAACAGTGTGTCTTATTCTTTTTGTCTACAGTGTGACATTTTGGGGGTTTTATTTCTAAAACCGTGAACATTTTTCTTCTTTTTCCCTTTATTGAAACTTTCAGTGGTAACACACAGTGGTATTGTGTAGGATCATGTGGTAGAAGCCATCCACGATGGGGGTAGGCTCTAGATTGTGGCCGATACACGTTGACGTCACCACGAGCGGAATACTGCCAGACAATTCTCCCGATTAAAGAGGTTCATTGTCTGCTGTACGCCGGGCCTCCCTCCCTTCTCCAGATTTGCTGCTGGAGGAGGGACATGAGCCAAAAACTCGACCATATTAAAAGTATTTAACATGTCATAGTGTATTTATTTTTTTATTATTTTCCTTCTTTAAAAATCACTAGAATGCAGGAACTATCAGAAAGTCATTTTTTTAGGGGTAGGACACCCAGATCCTTAAAATACTGAAAACACCTTTATCTGAGTAAATTAGCACATATATATTAAGATAATGCTGCATTTACACAAAAATATAATAAACAAACGTTCTGAAAACTTACGTGATGCAAAAAAAGGATTGTCTTAATGTAAATAATCACTGGGAAAGTTTCATTGTGATACTTGTTAACATATTTTCCCTATTCATCGGCAGTATCTCCCTCTAACACTGTGCAGCAATGGGAAATTGTGGCATCACCGATTTCAGAATATTTTAATACTTTCCACCACTTGGATCTCGTAGGATTTTTTATTTTTTATTTATAAAGGACAACATAAATCAACATTTTTGTAACTGTGCCAATGTTAGCCAGTCAGCCAATTTTCAAGTGTAGTCCTTTGGCCAGATGAGTCCAGACCAAAGCAGGAAGAAGCAATAACAAAAAAACATCAATACAGGTTACACATAGCAATAAAATCAGCATTGCCATTTTTGGGAAAATTCATTTATTTTTTTCCTCACACATGCGTGTATTGTACTAGGAACTATTTTTTTCTTTTTATTATGTAGAATTCAATTTATACTAGGGGCTAATAACATGGTGGAGGGCCCTTGTTACGAATAAATAAATAAATGGGAAAAACGGAAATGATGGGAAGTGTCCTGACCGCTGATTGGCTCGCTGGGTGAAAGAGGTCTAGTGCTTTCTTTAACTGTCTATGGGCTAGTGGCGCTAGGATGAAGAGCTAACTGGATAAGCTGAGCATGTATTTATTCTACCAAAAGGATTCGTCATGGCGAAACAGTGGCGTCCATGAAAGGGTAAGTAAATACGTTAACACATGATATAGAAGAAATTGTAGTTTAAAGTATATACTTTAATGCAAAACGGCGTGTGTTGTGCATGGTTAACGTTCCGTTTGGTCAGCTGCGGAATAATTAAAACAGCAGAACGAGTAACGGTTTACCATTCCTTGTCACTGTATGGCACGAGCAAAGGAACAATTATCTTACTTAAGGTTAGCTAACTTTACGTAGGCTGCATTGTTGAACTTTATTGTCGTTGTTGCTACTAAAACGTTATCGTTTGTCCCGGTTTGAGGCGGAATGGCTTGATTATTCGAGTTAACAGCCGTGTCCCGACGCGTAACGTGATGCGTGACAGAAGTGCAGTATTTTATTACGGCGGTGCCAAGCAGCAGGTTAATCGCGTAACAGTATAGCAAAATGCACATTATGGGTAACGTTATCTGAAGTGTTTCAGCGGAAGCAGAAAAAAACAGCATAAGGGTACATTAACGTTACTCCTCCTTGACCCAAGGCGTGATGTTCTTTCATATCCATAGGCAATATAAAAAAAAAAGAATATAGTAGACAGACATGGCAGAATTGCGGTGGTTCCAAGCAGGTTTTTTGCTTTGTCTGTCCGTTACATGTTAATGCTGTGTGGGACTGTCACGAGGGGTCTAGGGCTACATTTCAGTGATCTACACATTCCGTAGTAGAAACTGTTGAGTTCTATAGCTAGCTAATAGTCACTTAACCCTTGTGTTGTCTTCCCGTGAACATTAAAAATGAACACTTTTGTTGACGCTTTCTATCGACGTTTTTAAGTTTTTCTTAAGTTTTTGTCCCTTTTTCAACATTTCTGACGCTTTTTTTCCAATGTTTTTTCTGGAATTTATGGTCAATAAACCTCATTTATAGGAAATGAAACTTATGTTTGAGTTAGAAAAGCAGAAATTAGGAATTATTTAGATGTTATGTCTCTGTATGTTGTTGGTAATAAGACAGGAATATGTCAACTTTTACTCAATACTATTTCAAAACCCCTTCAGTTTTCTTTCAAATGGTATAAAATTGAATAAGACACCCCAAAATTAATGAATGTAGAGATTTGTAAGAAAGTTTTTTTTAAAGTGGAAAAAAAATGAATATACAAACAATATTACCTCAAAAGTTATTAACTAATTTAGAATTTTTTATTTTATTTTATTTTTTAGAATTTGTGTTTGTTTGTTGATTGTATTTGATGTGTTCACAATGACATTATGTGGTTTATGTAATCGATGAACACTGCTTTTGTCATTTCTTTTGCCAATAGTTTGTCACCAAAAAAGTCATTCGGAGTATGTTTAAAATTATTAACTCTGCAGATAATTATTCATGAACAAACCTGATTTGACATTGATGTTGAGCTAGTATTATACTGTGTAACATGGAAACAAATGACATAACATTATCACTGATCTCAATCAGTTCATTGGGCAATAACCTCCAACATATTCAAGTAAAACATTGCACAGGGAAATAAAAAAATGGGGAAGTTAGAGAACCAAATAGCCTAATCTGCTTTATATTTTTATTATTGTGGTTCCTTTATTTATTTATATCATTAATGCAAAAAAACTTGCGAGACCTGGCGGCACAGATAAGCTAACGTCAGCTAGCGTTTGTGAACGCTCTAACAAAACTAAACCCTGTGACGGGGTAATTTGCTGTATTACGAAAACAAATGAGACCAACATGCAACTTAAATTGCAGCCAATCAAAAACATCTTTAACATATGTATTAACATTATTTAAATGTACATGTTATAACAACATAACACATGTTATACATGACATTTAAGACTCTACAAAGGTATAATGTGAAATTTTAGTTCAGATAATCCCATAAAACATTTTCATATAATCAAGTGAAAGTGAAAGTGCCGTACATTGTTGGTTCTGAGGGCCATGCTTTTCCCCACAAACTTAAACAACAGTTAATAAGCACCATCAAGGCCAAATCAAGGGTTGCACTCAATAAATGACCATAATAATATCTCTCCCATGAAGTGAAAACAGGACAAGGGCATTGCATGATGACACTATTGGCCCTCTTGATTTTAAATGAAAAACGTTGTTGTGATGTGGGATTTTTGTCGTTTTTTGGGCCGCAGAATTTGATGTTTCAGCTAGGAATTCTACTGAAACAATTATCTGGACAGTCGTCGCTCGCCTGATTTCCCCCCCCCCCCCCATCTTGTTCTCAATCTCTTACAGATAGGCAGGTAGGCAGCCTAGACGCTGAGTCATCACTGTAGTTGTTCCCGTTACAATTACTTTTTTTTCCCTTTCAGTTTTATTAATTAACTTATCCATTAAGGTAATGCTGTTGTTTAAGTAGGCTATACCATGAATACGTTGTTCAGTAATGTGGCTAATAGAGGTTTTGTGACTCTCCCCGTGTGGCCAGGACAAGATCCATGAGAGCCAGGGGCGATCAGGCCTCACCACAGAAACCAGAGGAGTTCCCAGATTCCACTGGGGAAGGAGAACAACATGAAGTTTCCTAAACGCTGGACAGCACACAGGTAACATTCACATGGCACGGCACAAAGACTCCTACTGTTCTTTTTGAACCGCTCTGATTAGATAGACACTGGCAGCTTGCTCTCCACTGTTCTTAAGGTAACAAAGTAGAAGACCGGGATCATTTACAGTCGTAGCCAGTTTGTTTATGACTACTTTGTTATGGGTGCTGGTAGCTTTCCATTACTTTTAAAAGTGGTTATAGCATTTAAACTGCAGTTTTAACATTTAAGAAGCAATAAGAATTTAAAAAACAAATCCACAGCATAAACTAATACAGTATGTGGCCGTTTGGTTTCACCCCAAATGCTGGCATATCTCCCTGTGTGCAACAACAAGATAAAACCCAACTCTGAAAGTGCAAGAAAAAAAGAGTGAATTATCTCACTCTGTGGAATCGGGTTTGTTACACTGTGAAAAAACTAGTGCAGTGCCTGTTTAAAATGTGCCTGTTTGGAACGTGCTAGTCTTCCTGTATTACTGCCTGCAGCTCTCTCTAGAACCATTATACGCCATTACATTACCATTCATTAAATTACCCAGCATGATATTAGAGTTTAAAGCTCCACCTTGAACAAACAGTTAAGTCTTCACTTGACGTAAACATTCAAATACAGGACTGTGTACTGTGCGGTATTAATAGTTTTAGCCTATTAATAAGCAATAGTTTTACAAAATCTTGGGAGTACTACTTCTACCACTGCCGAGACACAGTCATTACTTTTCGTAAAACGGTTTTCTCCCTGATAATTTAGGCTTATTCCTTGGTCAAATATCCAATCAGATTATATTAAACATTTCTTGCTAAAAAATCCCTAAAGAGATCACCGTTATTTTGGGGTTTATTTGTGAAAAATAATCAAAATAAACCTCAACGCTTTTCTCTTTCACTTCCCGTGAAAGTGAACGACGTTGTGTGCTCTATTCAAATCTCAACCCCCTTGTTCTTTCTTTCCTGTCATGTTGCTGTGCGAAAGAATATGTAATTGTTTCTGTGGCACTTTAAAAATCCAAACCCCAGCGTCTTCTCCTGACCATGTTTACTCACCACAGGGATAAAGGCTCTGGCGTTACTAACGGTTACTCTCAGTCATCTTATTGTTAAAGACACCAGTCACACAATCCTGGCTAAAGTCAAGGCTGGCTTTTTAAATGTCGCTTAATGAACAATAAATACAGAACTACAGTTGCTCTTAGAGTAGTCTGATACATATTCATTTTCTAAAATATCACTGTGACTAATACAGAGTGTAGCCTCAAGTCTAGCCACCACATCCCCATCTTATTTTAAGATCAAGGGCTTTTTTTCTGTAATAACAATAGTGAGCAAAACAGGGCAGTTCAAAACATGCCTGTTTGGAACGTGCTGATTGCTTGGCCTCCCTTATTGCTCCCAGTTTTTTTCCAGAACCATTGTTCAGTTCAGTTTATTCTTTGTCCCAGAAAGGTAATGTGTATGCAGCAGAAAGACATCACATAAGAATGCACTACACAAACCACACAACAGTTTACACAATAAAAACGGCAAGAAAGGCAGCAGCTTCAGCCTGAGTTTAAGAATGAATAGTTGCAGAGTTAAACCCAGAAATGATTCACAGAAGGCTCCCAAAGCACTTAATATGCAACCCAACTCTATACCACTGACTTACTGTGTACTTCTACTTCAGAGGAAAACATTGTACTACTACGTTTACAGAGAAATGTTACTGGTTTCGTTGCAGAGTGATCAGATTTCACTCACAAAATATCCCAATAAAAATATAATGGGTTATCATTCATTAAAGTACCCACCGGGGTCTGTGCAATCATCTGAATTTTGATTACAATCACTAAAACAAAGTAATCGAGAGAAAGATTTGTTTTGCGCATTTTGTATACATTTTTGCATACATAAACTCTTATTTTGTCTTGTGTTCTGAACGAAAAAAGTTAAAACGAGAAAAGTATTAAGGGAAATTTTACATGTTTTTTTTAAAAGTTTAATAAAGAAATGCAACATCTTTCCAAAAGCCAATGAATAATTGATTGCTCGTGATTTCCATATTGACCAAAATAACTGCAATTATGATTTTGTTCTTTATAATTATGCAGCACTTACTATTGGCGGTTTTCCACTGCGTGGTATCTACTCGACTCGCCTCGGCTCTACTCGCTTTTTTTGGTTTTCCATTACAAAAAAAAGTCCCTGGGACCTGCTACCAGGTACTTTTTTTAGTACTACCTCAGTCGAGGTTCCAAGCGAGCCGAGGCGAGCCCAAAAGGTGACGTGGAAACCTGCAGACTACTGGTTGGTCGTCACTTATGACTGCGTTTTTAGCAAACAAAAGTGCGGAGTGTGTTTCCAGAACAAACGGGACATTTAAAACAAATCAAGCCGGACACCGACAGATTATCCACTTTCTGCACTATTCTCACTTTTCAACGGTTCGGGCTACTAGCGGCTTCATGTCGTTTCCAATATTGCACACTGTTACTTTAAAAAACAAGACAATATATATATATATATATTGTCTTGTTTTTATATATATATATATATATATATATATAACAAAAGTTTTTATTTAGATTTTCAAGTAGTGCATCAAACCCTCCCAAACGTCCCGGTCTTCTTCCTCTGCACCCCGTGACAGTGTCCCCC
The DNA here is from genome assembly GCF_013103735.1 of Etheostoma cragini. Taxonomy (NCBI): domain Eukaryota; kingdom Metazoa; phylum Chordata; class Actinopteri; order Perciformes; family Percidae; genus Etheostoma; species Etheostoma cragini. The sequence goes on from NC_048416.1 coordinate 4,413,147, forward strand.
CGGCTCTGCTGGCCCAGATGCATCCCAGTCGTTGTCATAAGCCTCTCCGTGACTCTCATAAAGATTATAGGAAGCCCAGCAGGTCACAACCGGAGATTTCACCGGTCGGACGTCACCCACCAGACGGTCTGCTGCGGCGGTTTTGCAAAGCGTGAATGCTCTGAAACACACACAGCACACAGCAAACATGTTGGTGTGTAATCATGGTTGCTAAAGTTCATGTACTTTATATAGCGTATAGTAAATACTGACTGCGACGCTGAACACATGCAAATGTTAGCTAACGTTGCCAGGAAACTTAACTTACCCTTTTGTGTCAGCGAACAACAGTCATGTCGACGTCTGAACTCCGTTAGAATTCCCAAACTCCTGTTTTTTTTAGCGGTGATTTTCGTTGCTTCCTTCAGCTTCTTTTGAAACAAAACATTTCTTCTGGCTGCGGCAGGTAGCCGACGTGCTGTTGTGAGCCGTGCTGAAAATTACGTCATCACGCGTTGCTATAGTGACCAGCCAAGCTGACGCTCTGCAATGGAAAACGGAAGCATAATGGGCCGAGGCGGGCCGAGGCAAGCCGAGGCAAGCTGTTACCAGCAGTGGAAAAACGCCATAAGTGTCCTAGCAGGGGCGTGTATAGGACTTGAGGAGGTTCAGGGCTTAGCCCGGACCCATTCAAACAAATCGAATGCATGCAAAACGGGGACTGGCTTTCCCAGCTTGTCAATAGCCAGCGTATGTTCATTTAATCTGCCCAGTTTGTAGATGTTAGTTAGAGGGTACTAACCCTGACTGGCCTGGTAACCCAGTGTTGGCCACTGGGTTTTGTTTCCAGATTTGTTTGGTGACTTATGATGCGGGGGATCAGGCGGTCCTCCCCCAGAAAACTTTGAGCATTGAACACTTTATTTCCTGCGTTATGGTGAATCTTTATGCATCTATTTCTACCTTTTTCTGCATTCATTAATGCAAAGGGAAAAGAACATAATGGCATATAATTCTGTAAGGCTTTCAGGCATTCTGTATTGCTTTATCTATGTATTCTCCTGTAGATCGACTTTTCTAATTATATCTTAGTCAGCGCACGTAGCCCACGTATAGGCATCATTTACGCTTCCCTCCTCTTCTACGTCTTTTGTTATAGATAGAAACCTCCTTAAATGTGCATTTGACAATCAATCACCTTAGGGATACATAATAAACCCCTGGACTGTCATATTTCAAATGTGTTTGAGCAAGCTACCTGCTCATGTTCCAAACGTTGTGCACATTCAAAATATAACTCATCCCATCTGTGTTGTCTGAGATTGGGGGGAGTCATATTTTGAGCAAAGTTAAGCACTGAGGTTCATCGGAGCAGCTGGGTACTAAGAGACGGCAAGGACAGTAAGAAAAGGAGGCTGAGTGGTGCATATTTAAAATGAATGGTCAGGATTTAAAGGGGAATCTGTGCTGATTCTATTTCATAATTCATTGAAATGTAATGACGCCTGACAATGATGTTGTTCAGCTCTACATCTCCACCAAGTCCATCACCACTGCAACTCACTCCACTTTGACCATTGGCCTTAGTGAAAATAAATCATGGATGCAAACCAACTTTCTCATATTTAACTGTGACAAATCAGACATAATCATCATCTGTCCCAAATTCCTCTTCAGAACCACTCACAACATTTGCTTCATCATCTATAACTCCCCTCTGTCTCCCACTTCACACATGCACCACATCAGGAGTTATTTTTGACAGCAGCCACTTCTTTGAAAGGCATGTCATCCAAATCACCAGAACTGCTTTCTTCCACCTTAAATATCACTTTATTTTGTGATTAAAATGTTTGTATATTTGCACACTTGACATTTTCCAGTAAGAGGTACAGCCATCTTTATTTATCATTTTTGTATTACATTATCTTACAAAATTATTATATATGGTGCTAACAAAATAATAATAATAATAATAACATTACAATAAACAAAACTTAATAACATCTTGTGAATAGGCCTATGTGATTTAATCAGTGGAAGGTTCTAAAAATATTAAAAACCACAAAGAGATACTTGACCGACTCTTTGCAGTGAACTGATGGAAATGGAAAATGTGAAATATGACGTCAAAGTAACCTCAACTAGAGAATGACTCCCACATAATATGCATTGATAAGCCTATACTGTGTTTATGGAAATAAAGATGAACTTTAATACAACAATGTTAAATTATTTAAAAAGCAGCATGTCATACAGGGACAGAGGGGTGGTGAAATGCGGGTTCTGGGCTCTAGCTAAATCAGAAAACATATTTATTTAGGTGGGTCGGTGGATTCAGGTTCGGAAGGCTTTGGCGCCAATCTGGGAATCTATAACAATCAGGATTTTAATTAAGGGGAAAAAGTGATAGATAGCGCTGGGCTGGGCTGGGCTGTGGCTCTGTGTCTTGTCGTGCTGCGGCTCTGTGTCTTGTCGTGCTGCTGATGCTCAGGGTGCTGGTGTTGTTCTAATTGTTCATCTGAAATAGCGAGGCTGGATGTTGGGATGCTGAACTCCTCTTTGCTAGCATCATCCCAGGTGCCATCATGCTCTTTGTTAGCGTTAAGCTGACTTTTGAAAAAAGTGGAGATGGTTGGAATATTTCTCCTAATTAAATCCTCTCTGCTTTCCTTCTACCTTTCCATTTTGTAGCTTTACTGCTCCAGTTTTTTTCAGATTTAATAATGGCATTGTCACAATTCATTAGTTTTTAAATGGCAACATAACCAAATCAATGCCACTCATTAGTAATTAAACCTAAACAGATAATGGAAGTCCAAACTGCCTGTGAGCTTACGCTGTACTATACGGTGATTCCTCTACTGGGCGACAGTAAGTTGCGTGGTTATGAAACAATTTCTTTTTTACAAAAACGTCTGCTACAGAGTCCAAGGTAAGCAAAACCATTTCATCTCGTAAGTGACTTGTTGCTCTTGCACATAACCGTGTTCCTTTTGTTCCTCACACTGGGAATGAAATCAAGTTAGTGAATGTCTGGTCTCGATATGTTTACAACTTAATCAAATCTAAGCAAACTCATCGAAGATATCCGATATCCAAATGTCAGTATCCTTGCTAGATCTACACAATGTTTTGATGCTATCACGTAGCGTCATCCGTCTTGGCTGGTGCATTGCAATAACAAATACATTTGTGTAAAGTAATCCCCAGGCTTTATAACTGTGTTAAGTAGGGAGGGATGATTAGGCACAATATGTAATGCATTCTCTTACATTTTCTTTCTCGTTATCATGAAACTTGGAAGGGATATAGCGTCTTTTTAGCCCCAGTTAACAAAAAGTGAGAAAAACTGCAGTGAGATAAACAAATTGAAGGGGTTGAAAAGCAGGAAGAGGGAGAGCCAGAGGAGTTGGGGGAGTTTGTGGCGGTTTTCCACTGCGTGGTATCTACTCGACTCGCCTCGGGTCTACTCGCTTTTTTTGGTTTTCCATTACAAAAAA
>NC_048416.1:4416728-4421490 GCF_013103735.1 Etheostoma cragini
GGACACACCAATTCCAGTAATTACGCCAAGAGCAAGCATTTAGTGTGATAGTGGTGAGGAAAAACTCCATTTAGGGGGGAAACGTTGGACAGACCAAGGTTTTTAGGCGGTGTTTGATGGTGCTTGTTGGGGGGTGAAAAACACTGGCAATAGTAGTCAAAATAAAGATAATGGCAATGACTAGAAATAGTACAATAAAAGCTTGTACAGAAGAAAAAAAAACATACAACAGCCAAATAACCAGGAACCACAGTACAAAAAGTGCAAGAAAGAAGAAAAAAATGCTTCAATCAATTGCGCCTCTCTTGCAATGCAACGGAAAAATCTTTTGGCAAAACACTGCCATCCCCCTACAATCTGCTGGGATTGGAAAGTTTAATGAATGGTGTTAAAACTGGAAGGTCCCCAAAAAGGTATAATTATTATATTATATATAAATATTATTATAATTATTATAAAAAAATAATTTATAATTGAATAGTAAATTCATTGAATTTGAATTGATATTTAAAAAAAAAGAAGAAATGAGAAAAAAAAAAAGAAGTGAGAGGATCCTTTGCATGTTGAATATTGGCAGGCGACCCCTTCCCCATGCTTACAGAAATGGTTTAACCCTACTACTCAGCAGCCAATGGGAGCTTAGGACGCTCTTCATGGAGAAGTGACCAAATGGCTCAAATTGACATGAAATTAACACGTAAACAACACGTTGTCTACGCGTTGTCTACGTGTTGTTAACGCGTCGTTTACGCGTAATTTACGTGTTGTTAACGTGTGAAAAATTGACGTGTTTACGTGTATTTTGTGCATTGTTTGCGCGTTGTTTGCACGTTTTTTGCGCGTTGTTTACGTGTTGTTTACGTGTGAGAAAGAACGTACATTTGGACTGTTTGGCTTTCCTTAAGCGGAGCTCGCGGTGGAAATAACAGACGTTGTGGCGTCATTTTATGGCTTGCACACCTCACGCCGGTAACACCGCGGATCCCATAAACATCGGTTTATGTGTTAGTACTTACGTCTGGTTGTAGTTTTTTTTTTTTTGCAATAAACGAGTAAAAACAGTATACCGACATAACATAATGATGCCAATAGGTTTAAAGTCTGTTATTCATACTTTGTCAAGTCTGTCCGCAAGACAAGTAAACAACTTTTAAAATGCTTGTTTTGTGAATGAAGTTCGGCTCCATCTATGCTAACATTGTACCTGCTCCTTCAACACAACAACAGACAGAATTTCAGAACTTACCGGGGGCCTGTTGCACGAAAGTAGAATAAAGATATCCAGGATAAGTAAAAAAGCGTGTGTGAACCGCTCATCGCGGCTTTATCGGTTGCACGTTTGCCGAGCCAGGATGAGAAGGTGAAGCTATGTCCATCCAGGCGTAGATAGCTGGGACGAGTGCACGTTCAGGGCTTTCTTACATAGACCACGGTATCGATCACAGATCTAGCCCAACAGACTACAGCGGAGTCGCAGCCCTAGTCACTGGGCTGCCAACTCTCACGCACTGGCCGTGAGACACACGCATGTGACTGGTTTCACACGCTCACACGCCACGCCCCTGATTTCTCACGCTTAAGTGTCGGTCCAATTTCTGAAAGATGAGTTTATCTACAGCTCTACCTGTTGAGTTTTCAGAGACTGTGTCTCTGCTGTGGACAGTGACGCTTCAGGCGGTCTAAATGAGATCCACCATATCAGCCGAGCAATGACGTGCACAGCAGACTATATTACAACTCTCCAAATCTCGGACAACAGAAATGGGAGGAGCTTTATTTTGAATCTGCACAAAGTTGTAAACATGAGAAGAAATCTGACGAAACACTTCTAAGCTATATGAAGCCCAGGGGTTTATAAATTCATTCAAATTAATTAATGTATGATTCACACGAATAAGTGCCACGTGCACATTTGGACAGCTTTACTTCCACAACAAAACACAAGAGGGTCTTCTTGTTTAATTTTTGAAATTGTTTCCAGCATAAATTGGTTCAGAAATGGGTAGAAATAGTTATAGCAGAAACATTCACTGTGTAATACTCAATATTATATATCTCGTCACTAAATCTGGAAACAAAACCTATGCCATTGGGTTGCCAGGCCAGCTGTGACTGGTCCAGATGTTTGTGCCAACACCAGGGCCCGTTTCCCAGTATCTGCCACTATCGTGCTTCTCTAACCTCTGTCAAGAGAGAGAGAATGGGAGAAGGAAATCTGTGGGAGTTGGACCTGTTCACCACAGACCCAAATCTTCTCAGCTGCTACTGGCACATGTCTTCTGTCTCTTCATGTGGCTCATTATGTTTGGCCCAATGTCTGGGTCACGGCTTATGTCACAAGACGGTAATACAAAGTGTAATCAAGTGATGAATGATTAACATGAATGTAAATGCGAAATGCCCTAATAGCCGTTGATGCTACAACAATGCAAAGGCTCTTAACCCTACAGTTTTGCATATATCATGTAAGACTTGATTTCTCAATTTTTTTTGCACAAAACTCTCCACAAAGGGCCATGTTATTGGTCCAGTGATGTGAGACTTATTGAGAAGATTATGAAACCAAAGTAATCTATAATAAAAACGTTAGGCCTACATTTTAAGGAGTAACGCAAACTGTCCTTTATTAGAGAAGGACAAGCAACAATAAAATGAAATCATGAATGTATTGGTCTCTGACCAGTCGCCATTAATATCATCTGGGAATATAACTGCATTGTCCCACTTAATCTCCGGAGCGTCCTGTATAAACCTGAAGCTGCACAGACCAAGGCCGCCGCGCAGCTCATCTCTACTTTTACAGAGAGAGTGGACACTGACGCGATACACAAGTCTGCCGCCGGGCAGCGGCCAAAGGGCAGCGGCCAATGGGCAGCGGCCACCGGGCAGCCGCCACACGCCGGGCGGCCTCGACACACTACCGTCCCAACTCTCCAGATTGCCACTCTGCATCTGGGTGCCAGTGCAACCATTTCAAACTAATGACAACAATAGTGACAAGTAGGCTAATGCATGTTTATAAAAATAAAGCAGAACACATTCAGGAGACAACGGAATAACTGTCAAACACGTTTATGTCTGATCAGAGCGGCAGCTGGTTTAACACGAGACTCCAGGATTAATCTTAGCCGGGCTGTTAGCCTGCTCTGGAACAGGCTAGCCACAAACAATAAATCTCTATGGTTACTTGGCTGGGTTTAATTCAACCTGGGTTCGTGCAACCAAGGCAAGGCTAAATTCATCCAGGATAACTTGAATATCCCGGCTTAACCTGGTTTTCCGTTTTCCTATATCAATGTTCTTTGTAACTACCCAATTGTAATTACCCAAAATAACATGATTAATTCCACATGACGCTCTTTGGCAAGCACAAATATCTATTTTCATTAATGTTGTGGTGTCTTATTCAGTTTTATAGAATTTGTAAAACAAATTTTAGTGGTTTTGAATAGTATTGAGTAAAAGTTGACATTCCTTTAATTTTAGTCTCAATATTTCCTAATTTCTGCTTTTCTAACTCAAACATTAGGTTTAACTTCATATAAATGAGGTTTATTGAACATAAATTCCATAAATAACTGGAAAACTAAAATTAATAAATTAGTGTTGGTGTTAATAACTTCAAAACAAGGGACAAACATAGAAAAAAAACGTCAAAAGTTTTGAAAAAGGGACAAAAACGTAAGAAAAATTATTTTCAATTTTGATGGGAAGACAACATAAGGGTTAATAAAAACATTGGCCTGCCTCCATGGGAATTTAACATAGGGGTGTCTTATGCCCCCTGGAGGAACATTTATTTATTTAAAAAAAATTGGTGTCCTTAAAGGTTGTATTTTTCCTTTTTGTTTTTAATTAAGGCATTAAGATCAATTTCCAAAAGATTATTTTTTTAATTCCTCTTTTTAGTCAACTTCAGCATGGGTTCCTAAACTTATGCATTCCACTGTATACATGTATACCGCGGACATTTCAAAATGTAGGCTGAGTATGTACGTATGTATGTTCTTCATCACAAACCTGGTGGTGCAGTACTTGATCCACATGGATCTACTTGCTGTCCCTCTGGCTGGCCTCTCTCTGTCCCTGTACGATTTCTTCCTCCTTGCCCTCTTCTTCATGCTCCTCACCCTCTTCTTCATGCTCCTCATCCTCTTCTTCATCCTCCTCTCCCTCTGGAACATCCCTCTCTGTGTCGGAGCCCTCACTTTCATCACATACCCTCTATGGCGTTTTTCCACTGCTGGTAACAGCTTGCCTCGGCTCGCCTCGGCCCATTATACTTCCGTTTTCCATTGCAGATTGAGTAAAGCCTCAGCGTGGCTGGTCACTATAGCAACGCGTGATGACGTAATTTTCAGCGCGGGTCACAACAGCACGTCGGCTACTCGCCGCAGCCAGAAGAAATGTTTTGTTTCAAAAGAAGCTGAAGGAAGCAACGAAAATCACCGCTAAAAAAAACAGGAGTTTGGGAATACTGACGGAGTTCAGACGTCGACATGGCTGTTGTTCGCCGACACAAAAGGGTAAGTTAAGTTTCCTGGTAACGTTAGCTAACATTAGCATGTGTTCAGCGTCTCAGTCAGTATTTACTATGCGCTATATAAAGTACATGAACTTTAGCAACCATGATTACACACCAACATGTTTGCTGTGTACTGTTTGTTTCAGAGCATTCACGCTTTGCAAAACCGCCGCCGCAGACCGTCTGGTGTGTGCACGTCCGACCGGTGAAATCTCTGGCTCTGACCTGCTGGTCTTC
>NC_048416.1:4421590-4425396 GCF_013103735.1 Etheostoma cragini
AGTATTGATGTCAGCCATAGCACACACTATATTTTAGACAAAGCTTTTATTTCTCAAAGTATATACACACTAGCCAACCGCAAATATATAGAGAGAGTTTTTACAGAAAAAAATATACAACCGCTAAATAACCAGGAATATGTGTAAGAAATAAAAAATGCTACACTCAAACAAAAAGGCAGCAGTGGAGTGAAAGGCGGTGATGTTATCTTGATGAAAATAATTTATAATTGAATAGTAAATTCATTGAATTTAAATTGATATTCAAAAAAAAAGAAGAAATGAGAAAGAAAAGAAGTGAGAGGATCCTTTGCATGTTGAATATTGGCAGGCGACCCCCTCCCCATGCTTACAGAAATGGTTTAACCCTACTACTCAGCAGCCAATGGGAGCTTAGGATGCTCACCCATTCAAAATGGAGAAGTGACCAAATGGCTCAAATTGACATAAAATTAACACGTAAACAACACGTTGTCTACGTGTAGTTAATGCGTCGTCTACGTGTTGTTAACGCGTCGTTTACGCGTAATTTACGTGTTGTTTACGTGTATTTTGCGCGTTGTTTGCACGTTGTTTACGTGTTGTTTACGTGTCAGAACCATTCAAGTAAACTGAATGCAATGCAAAACGGGGATTGGCTTTCCCAGCTTGTTAATAGGCAGTGTAGGTTTTCTAATTATAAGTGAGTCAGCACACATGTAGACCTTCTGACAGGCTCCTCTTAGCCAAGCGCAGAGATCCTTTAGAGGGTCATAGAAAAATGCATTGCTGGTGAACGGAGGGTCTAGTCTAGTTAGGCTAAAGAATCCAAAACATCTCTGGTAGCCTCCTTTTTTTAATGGAAAAAAACCAACAGTCCCTAAGTATTATTATTATTATTATTATTATAAATTCTCCTAGTTTTTGATTATTTGGCTAAAGTTTTGTTTCTCACTATCTACCTTGCTGTTACAACTACTAATCTTAATGCAAATAATTGCAATAATTGCATTAATGCATAAATATGCAAATGTACATATCAAGTCATTTGTAGAAATAGCGAAAGCCCAAACTCCTAGGACTTAGTTGATGTTGTGATTAAATGTGACTCTTAAATTTCACTTAGTGAAACCTGCAGAAACTCTGTTAACTATTTTCCTTCCCCAAACTCAAGGTAAATATTCCTTCATGTGGAAAATGAACACATAACTGAATCAAGAAGCCTTTACTTTCTCGTTATCTTGTTCCCTCCCCAGTTAAAAGACCTATTCATTAATCCATCTTCATCCGCCTCAACTGTCAAAGGAGCAGAGGCTCTACTCCTAGCTTCCCACAGATGACTGCGCTTCTCACCCTATCTTTAAGGGAGATGCCAACCCCCCTCCTGAGGAAACCCCTTTGGGCCGCTTGTACCCTGTTGTCAAAAGACCTAGTTAAATGAATCTGAAAAGTGTTATTTTATAAAATCTTTTGTGATGTTAATAGATGGGCGACTCTCAATCTCTCAACAGCGTCAATGTTATATAAATGGTTTGTGTTCCCTAGCTGAAGTACCTTATACAATCTCTTCCTCTGGCGGTCCCCCTGTCCTATTTTAACTGGGTTTCCAAGATAACAAAGACATTTATATGGAATGGTAATACAACCCCCGCTACATGAATTACAAAGACCAATTGGATAGAAGGGGTTTGGGTCTACCAAAGATGTCAGCCCTAGTTGTATTACAATTGAGCATTAAGGGTAAGGTTGCATGGATGTAGAAAAGTTAAGACCTGTTTAAAATAATCTAAGACTTTAAGATTTTAGAACACAATACTTCAGCGAATTTATAGTGCTCATGTTGTGCATTTGGGCTTTTCCCCTTTCCTTTATTGTGTTATATATCTTTTTTGTGCACGTAATAGGCCCTAGTTGTATTACAACAATGGCTCAAGGAACTTGTATAATTGAATTAATAAAAATCCTTGATGCAAAATGACTTGCCTCAAAGCTTCGTTCAATTAATGTTACCAACGTTGTATTGCTCAGTGTTTCCGCACGGATGGTTATTGCTAATAACATCATTTTTTTTACCGATTCACATAAATATTTTCTGTTTATACAGATGGTGACTACATCATATACGTTTCCAGAAAAACCGAGCTAAAGCAGAAAATGCCAAAATTACATGTTGATATACTTCTTTACAAATTCAAAAAAAATGTCAGGTTTACTGGCTTACATGTGATGTGGATTTGTCAATTACGTACAATTAGTTATTTTTAGAAATGTCTCATGGTATATTGTCTATAGAAGTGTAATATAACATTTGTTAAAGATTGAAAAAAAATCCCAATACTCAATACTATCAAACAGCAATACTTCCAGAAGAGCAATGAATGAAAATTGCAATACATCGTGATAATGAAAGAATCAAATTGGGACAAAATCATATCATCCCAGCCTTTGTTTTTAGCTGTCATTCAAACACAATATTTCATAATCTAACAGAATTATTTTCCCCCTTCTCTATCTTCCTATCCCTCTCTCCTTGTGTGTGTATATGTGTGTCTGTCCAGGTATGGGTTGGTACCGGGTGTGGTTGTAGGTTTGATGTGTTTGGTGATCTTCTCTCTACCGTGGATTCAGACATCGAGAAGCAAACCTCTGCCTCGGTACGTCAACCCAGCACATAAAAAGGTAGGAATAACAGACAGGCTTCCACATTTTGTGTCCTGAAAGTTAGCAGAATTCAAAAGTAAAGTTGACAGTGTGGTACAGATGGTCTAGAATAGAGCTAGTCACATGAGACAAGATACCGTCTTAGATTTTGGATAATGTATTATCGTAAAATGACATAAGTGTTGTCTTTTCTGGGTTTTAAAGGCTGCTTTACAGTAAAGTGATGTCATTTTCTGACCTTACCAGATAGTTGTAACTGTTCTATTTTTTGCCTTCACCCACTTAGTCATTATATCCACATTACTGATGATTATTTATCAAAAATCTCATTGTGTAAATATTTTGTAAAAGCACCAATAGTCACCACTACAAAATCGTTGCGGTATCGTTATCGAGGTATTTGGTAAAAAATATTGTGATATTTGATTTTCTCCATATTATCCAGCCCTAGTCTAGAATGGAATAAAACCACCACCCAGTGTTTGACGAGAGCCCAATGAAAGACAGCCAGAGGAAGGGAGAGCTGGAACCGGTTTAGGGTCCGGCTGAACCTTAATCACACAGCAAGGCTGCAGAGACTCTGAGCTACTGCACAGCTGTGTCTCTGTGGCACTGGGCAGCTTGGGATTGCTGAGCAACAGGGGGCTAAGCACCCTGGAGACTAGCTGGCTGGCTTGCAGGCTCAGGATGCCACGGTTAATGGACTGGCTTCTAGCAGTGTTGGAGGTAGCTGTCGCTGCTTAGTCGTGAGCAGGTGTTAAACACTCAGAATGAGTCGGAGATGAAGTGGACAAGAGTTATTTTTTTAATTTAAATATTTCTCTCCCAATTAAGGGTGGCGGAGGCAAAATAGAGACAAAAAAATTTACAAATCTTACGGGAATAAGACACAATTCCAAGAAAATAAAGGTAATTGACTGTGGAGTCAGAAAACAAGGCAAGGCACTGAACCCCCAACTGCTCGGGATGCCTTTCCATTTATTGCATGTATAGGTACTGAGCATGTGTGTGTAATAACCACCTTAATTTCAAATTAAGACATTTAAATCAAGTCATTACACTGTGGGCCTCCTACAGACTTACATCCTGCTCCCTCAGGTGTTTCCTCAAGCTGCCCCCCCCCCCTTGCAAAAGAAGCTGCTAGATTATATACACCTGCACCTTGG
>NC_048416.1:4425496-4466596 GCF_013103735.1 Etheostoma cragini
TAACACTACACAGACACGTAGGTAACAAGACATTTGGTGCGTGACTTCTATCACCAGTAATGTTTGTGAAATAAACTCTACGGTTTTAAACAATAGAGATCGTGTTGATTTATGTCGCTATAGCATATAAATCTCCGCAGCATTGGATGTTAAATGTGCACACAAGAAAGCTACGGGATTACTGTGGGGAATTGAAGAACAGATGTTTTATAACCCATGTGATAATCAACCGCACATAACACTCTAAACAGACAGACAACATTTAAGGTAATTTAAGGTCTTGACAGCTAAAATAGGTAGCGCCTCGCTACCGTGATGGCAGCTATGCACTCCGTCACAAGCAGGCTGGAGCGGAGAGTAGATCAGGCTTATCTTCTGCTTGACAACATCGATGTGAAGAACAAATGACTCACCAAAGGCCATTCCTTTGAACCACTGCGGCTGTGCAGAGAATCATTTCAAGAGCAGACATGCTGATGCGATTGGGAGGCAATGAGGCAAGCCAAAGTCTGATGGGACTCAAAAACCTTCTCGGAACCCAGTCGTCTTCTGGGTCCATAGTTGGCCCAGCGATTTGTTCAAATTGGTGGCGGTCATGTGACTTAACGGTCAAATATTTTCCTTGTTTATGACACCTAAAATGCTCTATATACATCTGTCTGTCTAGCTATCTCATCAGATGTACCAACGTTACAGGCTGTTGAGAAAGTCAATCCTCCGTAACCGCAGAGAGCTGTCTTCATTTGTGTTATCTCGTTGTGCGTCAGTGACGTTAATGAGGACGGCTGTAGCTGGTGCCAGATTGTCCTCGCTGAGAATTTCTTGGCTCCATTTATGTAAGACCGGCCGCTGCTTGGTGTGATAAAAGAATCCAAATAATTTTGCCAAGGCTTGGGCCTTTCCGCTTGCTTGTCGTCGTTTGTTGTAAAACTACGGCGGTCTACTGCATTCAATAAGAGCGAGAATGCAACATGTAGCCTAGTTAGTGATAGCATGCACTACAGTCTAAAGTCATTTCTAAACTAAAAAACTATGGTTGTTCATTGTTTTATCTCTGTTTTAACACAATTTAAATTGTGCAGAGGGGATTATTTCCACCGGAGACAAATTTCCAGTCCTCATCGATTGTTTTAATGACCGGAACAGAAACTCTGCCTGATTGTGCTGTCGTGCCACAGAGTTTGAAAGGAGGACCTAAATGCGGGTAGACCAGCCAGACAGGTTGATGAACACAATTTTAATTGGAAAAAGCAAGGCGTACTAAAGAATGACAAAAAAAAGCAATCAGACCCTAAAACAAGAGAACACCAAGACTAATGTACATAAGAAAAGGACAATGAGGGACAGGTGACATGAGTCATGGCGAGAAACGGGTGAAAACACATCAGGGTCGGCCTTGCAATGTTTGCACATATTATTTCACACATGGCTTAATTCAGAATATCCAAACGTAATATGCTGTTTACATGACCTGTATGAACTTCAGAACAATTATGTAATATTAGTGTGTGTGTGTGTAAGCATACTCCTTTATCCCTCTCTGCAGAGTTGCTATGCTCTGCCTGTTTTAATGGGAAAATGACATTCCAATAATCTTTGGTTTGAAAGGGCTTTAAATCTTATGTGACTTTTGTTAGATAAAATAAGGTACAAGGTCACTGTAAACTATCTCTTCCTGCACATTCTTTTTCTCTGTGGCAGATGAGATAAGCGGGGCCAATGGTGTGCAGAGAGGAGGAAGCAAAGTGGCAACAGACTGTCTCCTGTGTTAAGAATGTCTTTCAGAAATGCTGGGCCATGTTCACAAACGGGTGCTCCTTACACTCTGGGATGTATATAAGCCAGTTTTTTTTTTAGCACATTGTGCTGCTGTTCTGTGTGAACTTGTTATCCCTATACCTGCAGGTATAAATAAAATACAAAGACCCAACTTGGTTTCAGTTCTCAACCCACTCTGCTGCAACAGAAACTCCCACAACACTATTTCCTTCATGGGCTGTGTCTGGAACTTCTATTTAAAAAAAAAAAAAAAGCGACCACGTGCCAGAACGTAAGCACTCATCCAAAAGGAAGCAAAAAAAGTGGGAAACTGCGCTGACAAAAATCAATATAAGAGATGAAAATGCAAATTGAACCAAAGCTTGTTCTGAAACGATAGTGAATCTGGGGTTGGCCTTCTCATTCTGCCCTTAAGCTTGTTGTGAAACCGTTTCTGAATTATGGCACCCTGATTCACACTGTTATTATAAAGATGCTGACATGAAGCTTACATTGTGTTTCCACAACCTGTGTTCTACTCGCAGAAGGTGCACGAGCACGTGCACAGAGTTTTGGAGAGTCAGTGTCGTCCCGGCAACGCCAGGAAGAACTTGTTGGCTCAACTTCCTGCTTCCAGTCACATGACCCAGCCCTTCTTGTGGAGGGACGGTCCACTTGCTGATGACCTCTTCCTGTTTCCACCGCCATTTGGCTTCAGAAGTCTTCGGGGAAATGTAAAGGAACTGCTGAAACTGGTGAGCAAAACTTCTTTCTAGGGCTGGGCATCATCAATGATTTTCTGAATCGATTCCGATTCACAAGGCCCCGAATAGGCATGGGCCAGCATAGGATTCTGATGTTATAATAACCTTCAGCGCAAATATCCCAGTTTCAAGGAATTGCATTAATTGCAATCACATCTTTAAAATGTATTGTTTAGAAGGAAACATTTTTTTTCATTGAACACAATGTATTTTAATTTAACACACACTCACTCACTCACGCCCTTGTGGAATACCCGCAGAACAGGGACATGTAAGTAGTTCTTTTGCAGATTATGGTGAACTAGTGGGTGTTGTAGCAGTGTTTTGCCATTTAGTACGAGCTAGCCTGCTAGCATGTGCTATGGTTAGCCACCTCGTCTCGGCTAGTGACGTAGAAAGCCGTGCACATGTTGAACAGCTCACCCGGAGACTGAAGGCAGAGGACATTCAGAAAATGGATCTCACTCAAAACAGCATGGATAGTTTTTTTCCCCCCAAGTTTGCATTTATTGAAGCAGCAGACACACAAAATAACACCCCAAATCCCAGAAAATTATTTTTCATAATATGGGCACTTTAATGTCACCATGTTTTTAGCCACGTAAGAAAAGGGCCAAAAGCTGAGTGTATCATACGATACAGCCTAACCTCAGAGTGGTTTCTTCTGCCACATGAGTAACAAGTGTAATAAGTCTAACACAAAATGTAGTTTGACTCGTAATAATAACTCTGACCCATCAGAATGGCGATTAATAATATTGATAATGCATGATGAACAACCTATAATTCAAGAGGTCTGCGTTTTACCACTCCAAATTCCTATTATGAAATTATACTTGTATTTAACTTGAAATAATATAATACAACAAAATAATAGCTTGACTGCAGTCACAATACAGATATATTTAATTTGTGAAATTCACAAAGATCACTGATTACATTCCTACTAATATGGCTTAATTGATTTTTGCTATTGCTTTAAGATTCAAGGTATCTTCAATTTAGTTTTGTACTGCCATATTTCAATTAAATATAACTTCAAATGTTTACAGTTAGTCTCATAAAAAGAATGGATATCTATTTCTGGTTATCAGTCGTAATTCACTTATCATTCTATAAATTACGGGAACGTCTGTCTGTCTGTGTGGGTGTGTGTCTGTTATTTGTATAGCTCTAGAACTGTTAGTCTGATGGAATTCAAGCTTGACAGGTGTTTTGAGTAGGTGAAGTACCTCCAGCCTTTGAATCTTTTCCAGCGATTGTATTAAGTTGCTGTGAGCTGGCAGAACGTAACGCAATCTCGGAGATTTTTCCTCCGATGTGCGGTGTGCAATGCAAGACAATCTCAGAGCTGAACGGGACAGACACTACTGCTAACTTACAACACTAATAACATTACTGTCACCAAAATACCACCGCAAATCAAATCCATAAAACATTATCTACATTATTGCATGACCTGAAATTAAAACATTAAAGAAAGGGCATGTTTTGAGTGCAGTTGAGTTTCTAAAACCCTCGACTGAGAAGGGCTTGAACAAACATGAACATAGAGCGCCTGAAGGCAAAGTATCCGCTCTGAGCTCAGCACCTGGCATGTGGCCAGAAATTAAACCGGTTTGAACATTTTCAACTTTGTCCCTGTTAAAACAAATCTATTGATGGGACGATAAGTAAATTTATCTGGGCTTTGGGCTGAGGTCACTGGCCATGATTAAGTAAACTCCTCAGACGAGGCAATTATCTTCAGTCAAGTCTCTTTGTGCGAAAGTTGCCACAATACCCATACTGAGAAATACAAAGAGTTGTGTAGTCTTCATTAGCGTTGTAGCAACTCAGTGAACGTTGTAGCAACTAATTAGGCAATGGCTTGAATGTAACGGACGTTCATTAATATCAAAACGTTACACGCTAAAGCTTTAAGCTAATTTGCATCTTTTACGTTCTTGTAAGTAAGTCACTTTTTGAAACATAAAAAAAACATGAGAATGTGTGAATATTCCTTTATAGCTGCCAGACTCGCCACTGCCTGAAAAGACAGATAAGTGTCGCCGCTGTGTGGTTATGGGAAATGGAGGCATTCTCAGAGGCCTGGAGCTGGGCCCACTGATCAACCGCTTTGACACAATTATCAGGTTGGAACACAAATGCGACAATATCCCCTCATAATTACATTTTGTGTTTTGTGTCACGCGTTGTGGTAATTATCATCAGTGTTCTTAACCGACTCCCTGTTTCCCTCCATCAGGTTAAACAGTGGTCCTCTGGGACAGTTCAGTGTTGATGTCGGAAACAGAACCACCATCAGAATGAGTTACCCAGAGGGAACCCCGCTCCGCTGGATCGACACAGACCCAGACACTGTGTTTGTAGCCGTGGTGTATAAAGGTGTGGACATCAGCTGGATCTCTGCTATGATGAACAAGCTCACTGTGGTGAGTAGTGTAAACTTCCCGTTTAAATTTTACATCTGTTTTTGTAGTTGTATGATCTTATCTCGCTCACACCCTGGCTATCTATCTTTCTATCTATACACACACAGTATATCTCCCCTGTTGAACTATGGCTAAATAGTTGAAAGGATGTTGGAGGTAAACCGTGCAGTATCTTGTAAGGTAAACAAGCATCAGTCATAATAATAAAAAAGCACAATATTATAGTTATTGCAGTAGACGTATGAGTTATCTTGTTCAGTGCTCCTTTTAAATAGTTTATTGTTATATAAGTGTTGTCTATTATTTCTGTCTGTTATCCAATCCAACTTCCTTTGTTAAGCACTTTAAAACAACCAAAGTTGACAAAAGTGCTGTACAGAAAAATACAAAGAGAAACATAACATAATAACACAAGTAATAATAATACCTGCGCAATACAAAGAATTAAATGAAGTCGACTAGTCGTTACTAGGTGTCAAAGGCCCCAGAGAAGACGTGGGTTTTAAGACGGGATTTAAAAACAGACAAAGAAAAGGCCTGTTTAACATGCAGAGGCAGCTCATTCCACAATTTTGGAGCCGTTACTGCAAAGGCACGAACCCCTCTGAGCATGCGCTTAGTTTTAGGAACACTCAGGAGCAGCTGATCAGCTGACCTGAGAGAGTGTCGGCACGTAAGGGCGTATAAAACAAAAATAATTTTAAAATGGATCCTAAATTGTATAGGCAGCCAGTGGAGTGAGGCTAAAATGGGGGAAATGTGCTCATTCTGTTCTATCTGGAGACGGGCGATGGAGGATCCACTCACCCCCGCATAAAGTGCCTTGCAGTAATTCAGCCTAGTGGTAACAAAGGCGTGGATTACTGTCTCAAAGTGCTGTATGTTGGAGCACTCCAGCAGCTTCTGTGCTGGGGGTGATGCGCAACACCAGCAAGAGAATTGTCTCAAACCGTCAACAACACTTTGTGTGCCTGAGACCTTGCAAATTCATTCTTTCCAAGAACAACTAGCAAGAACATTCTCTTCTAGAAAATGAGTCCGTTCTTTGCATTCTTGAGATTGAGAAACTACCCTTTGCCTTCCTTGTGAGTTATGTAAACAAATAACGAAGGTAAAGGTTGTGGGCTCCGATGGACCTCCATGTTGCAATCATCTGCACAAAGGTCAGGGTGCATTCAATTGCACTGCGTAAATTCTGAGGAGCTCAAACCCTTGTTGCAAAGTACCCTTCTGCTATCTAGTGGCTCTTATATGGCATTGCCGTCCCTGTTTAAAAAAAACTTATTTTTTAAAAATACGTAAATATACTCTTTTTTTCTTCTTTTTTAAAGATTGCACTGTTTAAGATCAGAGTCAGGACACTTCTGTGCTTTGTGTTGCAGTCTCTGTGGGACTGGCTCTTCTTCTGGCAGACAGTTCCAGATCATATCCCTCTCGAGCCCCACAGGTTCAGACTTCTAAACCCAGCAATCATCCGAGAGACTGCATTGGACCTGCTGAAATACCCTCCACCCAGACAACGCCTGTGGGGAACTGACCAGGTAATAGACTCTTCCAATACTAGGCTTCTTTTTTTTTTTTTAATGACTTTGATTCTTATTTAATTTTACAAGCCGACTGCATCACTAATGCTTCTACTTTCTTCTGTGAGTTTTAAACAAAGACTGTATCAAATGGGTTTTAAAGTGCTCCCAATGCTCTCCCTTCTCTTCATTGAAGCCTCTGTGTTTACAGGCTTGTGGGGATGCCCAATGTACAAAAATCTGTTTGGTACTGCCAATTTGTTTTGGTGTGTCTTGTCATAGTTCACAAGTTCAATTAACATCACACTTTTGTGAGGAAACAAATCGTGGCAGAGAATCTTGATATAAATTCTAAGCTATAAAAATTTTGATTCATATATTTTCCCAAATCGTGCAGGCCTAAACCCACTGCAAACTTTATAAAATACAGTCATTCCCAGACTGTGTCCCACATTACAACTAGTCTGGATAAATGTGTAAGTGTGTTGCTGTTGTCCACTTCCCGTACTCAAGTAGAAGTACAAATACTTTTGTTTAAAAAATACTCTGGTGAAAGTAGAAGTACTGATTTAACTTCTTTTACTTGAGTAAAAGTAACAAAGTACAGGCTTGGAAATTTACTTAAAATATATATGTAGCCTTGCAAATGACAACAATTTTGAATGCAAAGCTACCTGACCACACACATGTTACTAGAGTACATACCGAGAAACTTGAGTGGACGTGGAATAAAGGCTCTTTATTCTTTATATGCCATTGGTGACATTTTAAAAGGATGTCTGCCAATAGGCCTAAAACATCACATATATTATTACTGTGACAGAGACTGGGACTCCAGGTTAATAAGATTCTGACTGAGTAGCAAGATATGAATTAAATTGTGATTCTCTGAGACTTCTGTGTTAGCAAATAATAACAATAAACCCACTATTAATTACATTATCTTAATGCAGTAACTGTAGCATGTACATAATGCACCTAAAATACAACCGTGAGCGAGGGCGTTCAACAATCCCCATTATATCGAATCAACAGCCAGGTGTAACCTAGGTAACACAAACAACACAATCATTAGATAACTTACTTTAAATTTGCCAGAACTATAGACCAATACAACAGGCTTAAATGAACTGACAACATGAGTTATACGACTTACAGTTCTCAAGGACTCACTCTCACTCACTCACTCACACACACACACACACACACACACACACACACACACACACACACACAATCTCAACTGATTATCCTCCGGACAGCAAGTCTCTTTCTTTTCTCTCACTTTTGTCTCCGTGTGGCGTGTGCGCCCTCTCGCAATGTGAGGCGCGTATCTGTGCTATTCTTCGACATTCAGTACACTCACAATCACTCCTGATAGACAACCTTTAGAAAAAATTTAAAGTAACGAGACAATTTTGGAAAATGTAAGGAGTAGAAAGTACTGATATTCATGTTAAAATATAAGGAGTAAAAGTAAAAAGTCGCCACAAAAATGAATAGTAAAAAATATCTGAAAAATCTACTTGATTACAGTAACAAAGTATTTGTATTTCTCAGAAACTACGCACCATAGCTTTGATATCGGTATGCACCCGTTTATAATTGGATATATTCTAGAGTCATATTTTAAACCACATTTTTGAATTTCTTTATGTATTGTTTTTTAAATGATTTGAATTTAAAATAAATAACTTTTTAAGCGTTTCGGGGGGGGGGGGGTAGAATTTCAAAAATCTGTTGAAGTAAGCTTTTGGCAAGCCTGCTTTATTTCTATGACAGCACATTTCAGCATCAAGGCAATTCAACATACTTTACACTTTATGCTCTACAAGAGTATAGAGCAACTAAACACAAGAAAATATCAAAACACACATACATACCATATTGCTTTGCTATGCTTGATACACACTGAAATCAGATTTTAAGTGTGTGTGTGTGTGTGTGTGTGTGTGTGTGTGTGTGTATGTGTATGTATTGACTCTGAATGACACCCTTCCTACCACCCTAAATCTAAAATCGTCCAACCTGCTACAGTTTGTTCCCTCTGTTTGGTTTTGGATCTTTTCATACTTGCGTATTATTACTGATCAACTTGTACAATGTGGTTGTTTCACTGGTTTTCCTTTATAATCTAAACTTTTAGAAATGTGCCGTTTGAAATAACTTAACAATTCATACAAGGTAAGGAACTCAATAACAGTCACCCAGTATAGTCTAGAAAAAGTCTAACATTTTAGGCTTTAAAAAGTCTTAAATTCCTTCAAGTATTGTGTCCTTCAATTATTATAAACAGATCTTACATCCATGTAACGCTACCTCCTAATGCTCTTTTTTATAATATTATTCCGTGGTGTTGTTTTTTCTTTGGCAAGTCCAAATATAATTTTGCTGCATTACGACTACAAATGAGACCAACATGCAGCTTTATATTGCAACCAATCAGCTGTCGTGTTATTGGCGCAAGTCTCTTTCAGATTTTACCACAAACTGAAAACGGATTTTACTCTTCATCAAATGATTTCATTTTTCCTCATGATTTCATGAGCAATAAGCATCTACATATGTGCAATACAGGAATGAAATAAAACCCAAGAAACATATGATTTCAAAAATAAGAGTATTGCTGGCAGTTTCTGTTCAGAGCAGATGAGTCAAGAATGGGAAAGAAATACAAAATAAACAAAATTTTGACAATGGTTTCCTTTGTTTTCTTTTCTTTTTATCAGAACGTTCCTACCATGGGTGTCGCTGCACTGGATTTAGCCAGTGTGCTGTGTGACGAGGTGAGCCTGGCGGGCTTCGGCTACAACCTGTCCCAGCAGGGGGCGCCCCTGCACTACTATGACGACCTGCACATGACGGAGATGCTGAAGCAGACTTCCCACAATGTGGACAGAGAGACAAAACTCCTGCAAAGCTTAGTGAGAGAGGGAGTTGTCACCGACCTGACACAGGGGATCCACTGCTCCTTCTGCCCCAGCTGACCCCCCCTATGCTTTTAAGAGCCAAGACTGTACACAAACTCAGAAAAGCAACGGGAAACCAAAGGACTCCCAAATGTCTGAGAAGCGAAAAAGAAAACAAATAAGAAA
This sequence comes from Etheostoma cragini, assembly GCF_013103735.1. Classification (NCBI taxonomy): domain Eukaryota; kingdom Metazoa; phylum Chordata; class Actinopteri; order Perciformes; family Percidae; genus Etheostoma; species Etheostoma cragini. The sequence goes on from NC_048416.1 coordinate 4,435,072, forward strand.
CAGGTGAGAGAGAAAAAAATACAGCAATAAATCTAGTCTGACATATGTAATATTCAGTGTTGGGGAGTAACGGAATACATGTACTGGCGTTACGTATTCAGAATACAAATGATCCATCCATCCATCTTCATCCGCTTATCCGGTATCGGGTCGCGGGGGCAGCAGCTCCAGCAGGGGACCCCAAACTTCCCTTTCCCGAGCCACATCAACCAGCTCCGACTGGGGGATCCCAAGGCATTCCCAGGCCAGGTTGGAGATATAATCTCTCCACCTAGTCCTGGGTCTTCCCCGAGGCCTCCTCCCAGCTGGACGTGCCTGGAACACCTCCCTAGGGAGGCGCCCAGGAGGCATCCTCACCAGATGCCCGAACCACCTCAACTGGCTCCTTTCGACGCGAAGTCATCCGAGAGGAGCTCAGAGTAGAGTAGAATACAAATGATGAGTAACTGTATTCCATTACAGTTACAATTCAAATAGTGGAAATCATTGGATTACATGACGATACTTCTCTGTTTTACAAGTTTATTCAATATCTAAATAAATTAAGGCAATTCCATGCATTTCACAGAAGAGCCCTAATATGAATATGAAAGGTAGCTTTTTGCGTAATCACTGATAGAGGTAGACATGGAGCCGCTACCGGCACACAGAGCCAGGGAAGGACTGTCTTTCTGTCTTGGAAATTCAAACCGCAATTTAGAGCCCGACCGACATATCGGCTGGCCGATATCATCGGCCCATATTAGGAATTTCCCGAACTATAAGAATCTGCATTTATAATGGTTGATTAAAACAAAAAACAAAACAACAACAAGTAGTTTTTCATTCATTAGAATCTTTTATAATGACAAATGATTCTGCTAAATGAAATTTAAAAAAAGTAAAATAAGAACAGACGGCCAACCATGTTATGAGTGTTGGCGTTGCATAGCTTGTACGTTTTTAATTATCTCTTTGTATAGCTTTACTTTGCACATTGATGTATAGATTTTGCAAAATATTATGAATAATCTAGGAAGCATAAAGTTGATAAAGAGGAGACTTTATTGATCTGGTAGTGAAATTCACATGCTAGCTGTCAAGTCAAACTTACGGTGTTATTTTGGTGAAAGTAATGCAAAAGTGGTTTAACGCATTACAATTTAGAGACAGTAATATAACTAACTACTAACTAGTAATCTATGATATATTACATTTTGGAAGTAACTTGCTCAACACTGGTAAGGAGAGACAAGAAGACATTGAAGATTTAGCACAGGCAGAAGAAGCAGGAAAGAACCACTTGAACCTGAAAAATGTCCTATCTGACTAGAGAGATGGCAACATAGTGAATATGTCCAAGAAAGGAGGCCTCCTGGAGTGCAAAAACTACAGAGGAGTAATGCTCCTTTCAACACCTGGAAAGGTGCACAACCGCATCCTGCTTGAAAGGCTTCAGAAGGGGGTCGATGAGAAACTGAGGGAAAACCAGGCTGGCTTCAGGAACAACAGATCCTGTGGAGACCAAATTGCCACCCTTAGGATCTGAAACCTAAGTATTGCATATCAACAGCAGGAACAAATGAAAATGGACTGTATTTATATAGCACTTTTCTAATCTTAATCACTACTCAAAGCACTTTTACATAGTACAGGAACCATTGTGTATAAGGTGCCGCCTGCTCATCAGATGAATATTCACACACATTTACACTCCGATGGCCCAGCATCTGGGGCATCTGAGTTACAGCCGCCCCCAACACACCCATAATCATGGACCAAAACGCACAAGAGGATGTAAACCGCTTTACTTACCTCGGTAGCATCGTTTCAGTGGAAGGTGGCATGGAGGACGATGTCCAAGCCAGGGTTGGAAAAGCAAGGAATATCTGCAAAACAATACATGCAAAACAATATCTGGAAGGCTTGAGGTTACTCAAGACCAAAGTGTGAATCTTCAACTCAGACGTAAAGACCACTCTATGGCACAGAAAAATTGAGAATTACCACCACCACCACCACCATACTCAATAAGTTGCAGACCTCCATCAACCGGTTCCTCAGACGCCACCTGGGAATGTACTGTTCCAACCCCATCTCTAATGCTAACCTGTGGGAACTCACCAAACAAGACCCAATAGAAATGCACCTCCAGAGGAGGAAATGGAAGTGGAGAGGGTCACACACACACTCAGAAGAAAGAAATCAATCACTAAACAGGCGTTGACATGGAACCCACAGGGCAGGAGGAAGAGAGAAGACCAAGAACCACCTGGAGAAGAACCACAGACTAGGAGTTGAAGAAAGAAGGGCTGATGTGGCAACATCTGGAGCGGAGCGCCCAATATCGGAGAGGATGGACGAGTTTCGTTGATGGCCTACGTTACTATAAGGGTTTCAAAGCCTAACCAACCATGTTCTGATTTCCAAGCCCCAGAGCCGTTAAAAGACTAACTAGCCCCGTTTGACATGCTCGCAAGCGTTAGCTAAAATTAGCTTGTGGCAGCAAGACAACGGTTAGATTTTTGTAGTTTGCTATGCAGTTCAGGACTTCAAATACAAAAAAACATCTGCTTGTTCATGTACACATTCATGCCAGATGGAACAGAAGAACACACCAGAATAGGCATGTTAAATAAGCAGTATTTGATGGCTGCATTCCTACACTTAGAAACTGCAATTTAATGCGGAAGTAATCCATGTATGCCGAATACGTTACTCAGAATGACTAACCGAATATGTTACAAATGACATTTTTGGGCATGTATTATGTATTCTGTAACGGAATACACTTTGAAAGTTTTCTTCCCAACACTGGTAATATTCGTCACAACGGACTCCTTGAAGAACGAGGGACATTAAAGCGCACACAAAAGTAAATCTGGTAACAAATGTGCCAATGCTACTGGTACTGCTTTACAGTTCTGTCAGACATTGCTTTGTCGCATCGTAGCAGCAATTTTACCAATGGTCTTTCTATACCGAATAATGCTTCTATAAGGTGTTGTGTATATGGAAAATAATGTTAATGATTTTAATATGTATAAGCTATCAGGTATTTTAAACATGAGCAACTCTGGGCCTTGGGTTAATAGTATTAATGCACAGATAGGTCCCACTTTTGAATTTAGAACTGCTTTAACTGGTAATACGATATTGTGTAATTATAGTTCTCTATATAGTAACCTAACTATGAAAAGACATCCCTGGTAACCAGACTCAACTGTTCCAAACCACTTTTTCCACTTCCAAACTAAATGATGTTAACACTGGAAAACCAATGTATCTGGATTTAAAGCTGCAGAGGAATATGAGAAAATTAGTAACACGTGGATTGATCTGCAAGATGTTTTAAGGACGTTTCCGAAGCAGCCGTCAAATACATAAAGTATATGTAAAAGTATTCCTTTACAGTTTTAATTTGTGCTTTTAAATGTGTTCTATGTTCTCTACAGAATTTTACATATCAATTTCACGGTTATTTTGTTCTGCATATTCACAAGAGCTCTAATTTATATTTTTTACAACTTGTTTGTTCTGCAGTTCTTAAATGGCTAGTGTGTGTTGACATAAAGCTTTAAACTTGATTGATTTCAGTTCACAACATGTGGTTCTTCCAGATAGTCACATAGCTGACATATTTAAATGTGAAATGCACACTGTTAGAAGCAATTTAGGACTTCAGAAAAACTATTATGTGTGTCCAAGAAAGGACGAAGATTAAGTTTTATGATGCAGTTTTTTATTTGTCTTTGACAGTTGTAGATTGTCTGAAATCATTGTACTGTTGTTAGACTGTCATTATGAAAAGGTAGGGCACATCTGTTGGAAATAAATAAAACCGTAATTGAGTGATTTTATTTGCATGTGAATGGTTATTCATTAATTATTTCAAAGTGATGCTTGTTCATATTACTTAATCCATTAACAATTAAGATTAAAGTGTTTGCATACCTGCCCAGGGACTGCAGGTGGAAATTAGCCATTGTTGCTATAACCTGGCTTGTATTACAAGTTTAATGTTTATTTGTGCATTGTCCCTGTTTGAAAAAAATACATGTATATTCTTTTTTTATTCTACATGTCCCCTTTATGTCCATTAATGTTGTTTTAAGCACCGACCACATTGCCTCCTTAGTATCAAGTAACAAAAAAATACCTGGTCACTCAATACCAAATTTGAATACCCAGGAAATCTCTTCAGCTTCAGGGAGTCAATAAGCATGCAGCATATTTCTACCATGATCTAATAATGCTGCTGACGTTGTAGAGACAGACAGGAAAAACTGAGACAGGGCTCACATAATAGGAGCTGAAAAATAAAATGTGTGACGTAATGTTTTAATATCTTTAAGTTAAAATTGATTTTAATAAAATTGTATTTTTCAGGAATTGGTATCGAAGTCACGATATCTTGAATCGGTACGATTCCCAGCCCCATCCGCAATTCACATCAGCACTAAGGGAAACAGCTGCTACGCCTGAAATCCAGCAGATGAAGGTTTTACACTGAAGAAGCAGAAGTTAAATGTTCCACAGTGATTCATGCACTTTTCAAAGTCTTAGGAGTGTGCCTAGGCCAGGCCACTCTAGGTTAGATATTCCTAGCAACTCCAAATCTAAGACAGACTCTCAAGAGGCAAGATGAAATAGCTCATTGATTTTAATTTTTATTTATGGTGTCAAATTATAACAGACGTTATCTTGGGACACTTGTCAGTTAGAGCAAAGACCTTAATAACCTCTTGGTTAGAGTAGGTATAGACCAAACTGTAATTTACAGAGACCCAACAATTTCCTCAAGATCACACATTTCGTGCAATGCGCTTATGTTATGACCGGAAATTGAGCAGTTTGCCTTCAAAATGCAGTGTGAAAAAACAAACCTCAAAAGACAATCTCGAAAGACTAAAGTTCTTTATTATGTTACTTTGGAATCTTTATTATAAAATATTTTATGCACTTACACTATTTTAATGCTTATCTTTTTCTTATTATTTTACTCATAAGAAAGTTGTGTAGATATAATAAATCTTATTTTGAAATCTTTGTCCGGAAGTTACCGTTTTTAATACTACATTTGAGCGCGTGGTCAGCAACGAGAAGACGGGGACGTCTGCTGCTAACAGGTGGGAAGCATGGATGGTGGGAAATAGTTCAAATGAGCTAAATATTGTTGGTTTAATAATATTGACCCAAAATAATAGTTTGTTAAGTTGTTACACCACATGGTTAGCAAAAATTTACGAATGTAGCATATGAACTACACAGTGAATATGCAGTGGTATTGAAAGACAGTCAATGTGTCTTCTTGTTCGTGGGAAAACATGAATAATAACGTAACGCCTGACAGAAAAACTTGTCCATTGCATTTCTTTTAATTCGGCGTTAAAATAAATCTAAACTGTTAAATACTGTGCGCAGTAATTACCCGTACCCACGGTCATTTTTCAATATGCGTTAACGTCACGGAGTCTGCTCCTTTAACCAGTTAGTTAGTAGTTTGCTAATGGTTAAATGGCTATAAAACGTTATGTCGAAGAGACTTCATGCAAATTTAAATGATTCTGTACGAGTGCCTTCCCGTTTTAAACACTTAAATGGAGTTTTACATTTATGTCCGTCCCTGTAACGGTTCTTAGGGGGTAAACGTTGGCAGAGGGGGGGAATGAATACTGGACGTTTTGTGTTCCAAGGGTTAGCTACTAGTCGACCTACAGTGGTCAATGTCCAGTCAAGTTAAATGGAACGTTACTGTAAAGTTCAAAGTCCAACGGTAGTGATATTGAAATATAAGCTTACGACCAGTTTTGGACCTGCCGTCGGGTGGCTGGCTTGTGTGTGAGTTTCCTTTTGTGTATAGTATGTAGTAAATATTTAATAATAATTATGATATTCTGTAGAAACAGTATTATGCATTGCATACATTACACAGACGAACACTTAAAAAGTGACTACAGGGATCTAGTGGCACCATGACATAAGTGACACAGTAAAGGTTTTGAGGTGAAAGGTGACTTGTCTCTCATTGGCTGACAGCCACGAACCCACCCTACGTTCATTGGTTTCTAGGAATGCAGCCCCCTCCCCCATAGTACAGCTCTACTCTCCTTTATCTCTCTCTGGTGGCGCTCGTTATGCACACCGGTACGCTCAAGCAAAATCCTAAAATAAGATGTGTGTTGGATGGTCCAATAGAACATATCTAGGAAATGATGGGGTTATAAGCGTTCTTGACCTCCAGTTCCTACCATGGTGTGTAGCATGGAGTTACTGAGTCCGCACACCTGAGCAAATTTTGGATAAACTCGCATGAAATAGAATATCTCGAGTAAAATATAAGTACCTCAAAATTGTACTTGGTAGGCACTTTATTTTAGCGTTGTTGGACAAAAACTTATGTTTCAGCATTTTGTAATGTAACTGGTCTGAGAGGAAACTAGACTCCTCATGGCTGTTTCCAGGATTTAGATAGATCCTTCCTGAGGGAGACTCTGGCCAATCACAGGTCATTTCAGAGAGAAAGAGTGTTTTTTTTATGGAATCCCATTTTAAATAGATACATATATATGCCTATTAATTACCCCTTGAAATATGAATATATGAATAAATGTACATATAGCTATATAAATGAGTCAATATAGGTCCATATACATATAAATATTTTTTAAACAACAATAAATACATGGAAATAAATAAATGTGACTTAATGAAATAAGGTTCCGGAAATGAATAAAAGTTTTGACATTTGACAAAGTTATTGGTTTGGACGAATAAAGATTATCTGAAATTTTCAATATGTTCTGATAGGGCATGGGGAGACAGTAATAAGCCTAAATGAAAAATAAAATAGCTGAGAAAATTCAAGAAGAAAACATTTTTTACTAAATGTAATGACTAAAGGTTGACAAAAATGTAATGACTTTTCATCAACTAACACTGGACTAAGTATTTTGAGTTGTCTACGTTGGTATTGACAGTGGTAGAAGAAGTACTTAAAACTATTAACTATTAATAGCAGGCTAAACCTATTATTACCACATAGTGAAAGTCCTGCATTTGGGTTGAGTGGTCCGAAGAGTGAAAGAGAGACGCATTATCAGCATGTTGCGATATGTTGCGATATCGGTACAACATCGATATACAGTATTACCAAGCCCTAGCAGTATGTGGGGTGGCCTTGGGGGCTTCTATGAGTTATTTTGGGGTACAATGGTTCTGGAGAATGCTACAAGCAGCAATAGCACAGGCCAAGCAATTGGCCCGTCTGGAACAACAGGCACTGCACTAGTTGTTTTCAAGCTTGCAGCTTTTGTGTTGCTGATTGTTTCGCGTTTTTTTGCAGAAAGAAAAAGAATGGCCAATGTCTAAATGGGATGTAAAGAAAAATATATTCAGAGTCAAAAACGAGATTCATCAATTGTCAGAAAATAATTCTGTAACTTTTCAATAATATTGATAATAGATTAATTGTAGAATTCCTTTATCAAGCATGAACACTAAACGTCACCTTCTCCACTGGGAGGTTTTCTCAATTAACTGAATATCTTTTGGTTTGGGGCAGACAAAACCAGCTAATTTTAGAGATACCTTTAGGATTTAGGCAATTTAAATTTAAATTTTGAAAGGGAACCTATTAAGCTTTTCCATAATTTCTGTTATATTTACAATTTAACTTATTTTTAAAAAGTAAGTGCTGTAGTACAACTAGCAGGAGAAAAGTTATAATTGAGGTAAATTAATGAATATTTGTGCTCGTTCGGTGTAGTAGTTTGTAGATGTACCTAAGTGCTCGTCGTACTAGCAGTAGCAACAGAGAGCAGAAGGCAGCAGGCAAGTGTCCTTTAAATAAACTACTCTTGTACTTGCAAACTTTACAATGCCTCGTTTTATGAGTACACAACCTATTTTGAACCCTATTTACGAGACACACACTTGGTTCCAATAGGGTTAGGCATTTGAAAAACGTCCTTTTAAAAAATAAATAAGAAACTGCATTTAGTTTATTTCGGTACAATTTAAAGATCAAACAATTAGGCTACTTAATGGACTCTAAACACAGACCCAGTATGTAAGCAATAACAGCATATATGCCACAGCTCAAACAATGAACGGAACAGCTTCCTCTCTATTGTGCAGTTTTTTCCTTTGATCAGCTTTTATCTCACTTTCTCTAATCACGTCAGCTGCCCACACCAGGGTCGCAGGTCTCTGGGGGAAAGGTGACGGGACCAAGCAACTGCTTGAACCCACAGGCTTGGCTTTCGCAAGGCACTTAGTTAGGGCAGTAACATTCTATTCATGGAACTACAGTAAGACAGACAATCCAGTTGAGTAAGATAAACGGGGTGTGTGGATGCACAATGCAGTATTGTGGAATAAAATATTCAATTAATTTGAATTGTATTTGTAACCGCAAATCAGAAAAATCTGAAACTCAGTAATTTGGTCTCCCAGCTGTTACTATCTCTCATTGATCTTGTCTATGGATAAGTTCATTATTGTGCACATTCAGTCTCTGAGTCAATCAGATTGACCGTCTTGCCCCAGTCAGCCAACCAGAGCCCTCTCTGGAGCCAGTATGACCTTTGATTGCGAGATAAGCTGAGGTTACACATCACCTCGGAACAGAATCTGTGCCTGTGCAGAATCAGGTTTCGGTACCAGTCGCATATCCCAGTCTCTTCCTCCTCCCCGTGAGAGCAGAGCGTGCCGGTTGCCGTAGCAGCAGTAACAACAGCATTCCCAGGGTCGCTGTCGCAGCCACTGTGTCGTGACTGCTTGCTGTTACAGGTGAGTGGGGAAGACGTTCAATAGGGATAAAGTGGTACTCTGGCATATAAATAGCTCAGCATTGTGCCTGTAGAAGATGGAAACAATGTGGTTGCCTTGCCATCTGTCTGTGTGTTGTTATTGAAGCCTACCAGGCATAGTCTTATACAGGTTTGTTCCAGCTTAGAGGTGGCACAGTTACTTGTCCGTAACCTTTGAGGCATATGGTAAACTTGCTAGGTATCGATATCTCAGTGACTGTGGATTTTTGTCGAACGTCTTAAATTCTATATCAAACACAGCGCCTATGAGTTGTATTGTATGTGTTGCATGTAAGGTATGGTTTGTTTTCACTTGCAACCATGTGAAAGTGAATTGAAAGCAATCCCCACACTTGAGGCATTAGAAATTAGAAAAGGGTATTTTATTGGGAGTCTACCTGCATCAGGATCACAAAAAGACGCAGTATGAAAAAAAAGGTAGAACTTAAATAGGGACCTTTTAACTTTTGAAAGAAGTAATATGACAATCTTTCCTACACAAGTGGACATTTTTAATTTATTAGCAAAAATATCATGGGGTTTTGCTGCTCCAGTCTTAATTGGACCGGTTCGTCCAGTAGGGATGGGGGAAGAAATCAATACAGTATAGTATCACAACATTTTCTGCGATAGACAGACGCAAAGTATTAACCTATTAAAATTTATGTTTTGGTCACTTTGTCTGCTCGACAATCCCATTTTGCAGCTGTAAAATTGAAGTGACAATAACAAATAAGAGTATCTTTTTAGGTACAAACAGGTGTTGACAAGATTCCTTTTGGGGACATCTTGAAGTTTGAAGTTAGGATAATACATAGCAATATATCGCCAAATATTGCAAGACGTTTAAAATCGCAATAATATCGTATTGAGACGTAAGTATGGTGATGATATTGTATCGTGAGGCCTCTGGTCGTCCCATAATTGTCCCTTGTGTCCAAAGTGGCTGCTGTTATGCAAAAGTGGCATTGGCTCATTTGAATGCCAATAATTAAAAATTGAATCCATATTTAAATGGGAAGTAAATATATATATATATATATATTTTTTAAAGGCAAAATGTCTCACAGATGTTAGGCTATATGTTGTGTAACCAAACAAATAATACTGAAGCACCACAATCCGCTCTTAATCAACCTACATCATTGCTAACAATTGACAGTGTAAACCCAGAAAGCTTTTGAGAGTCTAAGTGATCCCACAATGCTTCTCACATGCATTCATCATGCTCCCTTGTGGCCGTTGGATCTGTTTGCTAATGGGCGACTGATTAATTAGATTTTCTAAGCGTTGGTTTTAAACCAAGGCCGTTGGGACAACTGGTCTTGATGTGATCAGTGTTTTCCTTCCGTTTGTTTTGTTGTCTTGGAATCTGGGCCTAAGGTCAACGCCTTCACATGGAGCTGGACCTGTCCCGGTTGTCACTTAAAGACTTCAGACGCTGTTGTTTCTAATCTGTTTATTCTTAAACACCTCATCTATGTGTGTGTCTGTGTTTGAACCTTCTTCCCCACCTATAAAACACAAACACACACCATGGGAACGTGCCCTCCGAGAATCTGTTAAATGTATGACATATGATCTAATGATACTGCAATATGAGCCCCTGTTATTATTCTACAGTAGTAGCAGCAGGACCAGGTGTTTGAGAGTAGACTGGAGAGAGGAACATAACTTTGCTGGTGGTTGATCTGGACTGAGCAATGGATTTATGATTTAAAAAATTGCACAGATAGTTTTTGTGTCAAATAGCCTCATATTTGAAAAGCATACTGTATCGGTACTCAGTTCTGTTTCAACAGCGTTTTGAAGCGATCTCAGACCACAAACGTTTTGGATCCGTATCAGAAACGCTCTCCCTCTGAGATCGCGTAAGAACATTCACTGGGAGCTCATTGTCTGACGTTACTCTGCAGTTGAAAATCATGGATGTTTAAGTATAATAAGAAAAGTAAGACCAAGGATTTATTTCAGATCAAACCAAATGAGGGATGTAATCGCTTGGTGGTTAAAAATAACAAACCTCCAGAAATGACGGCTCAAAAAATCAATCAACCATCATCAACCAATCAGTCTTGTCTTTCCTCTCTTTAGGTCCCCTCGTGGCCAGCTTCTCTCGACACACACTCTTACCTCACCTCAGGGCCAGCTGTGAGTGCTCACACACGCATCATTCATCTTGCACACACACACACACACACACACACACACACACACACTTACACATTAACGTACAAACTAACAAACAGGTACACTTTCAATGAACACAAACCTTTCCCCCTTATCAGCAGCATCATGCTGAACCAGGAGATCTTGAAGAAGCTGAAATTGCCAGATCTGAAAGATGTCAGCCAATATATCAGAAGTGTCTCCACCCCGGTGTTGGTCAGCATGGGGGCCATGGCTGCCGCGACAACCTACTACCTGGCAACACGACCCAAGGCCGTCCCACCAGTCTGCGACCTCCGTATGCAGTCAGTGGAGGTTCCGGTGAGTTGGCTGTGTATCTGGGCATGTAGCTGTAGGGTGGCTGTGGCTCAGCGGTAGAGAGGTCACCTGGAAAGTTTGAAGGTTGGTGGTTTGATCCCTGGCCATATGGAAGTGTGCTTGAGCAAGACAATGAACCCCAGGTGTGTGAGTGTTTATCTGATGAGCAGGTGGCATCTTGTACAGCAGCCTTGGCCACAGTGTGTAAATGGAGACAAAAAAAGCGCTATATAAGAACATTCCATTTACATACGACGGACAAACTATCGCGATAGATAGATTGTTTCTGTTGACTTTGAAAGAAGTGTATTTTACAATGCTAAATAATGACTTTATTTACATGGAGTCTGGTGAGTTTAGTGAACGCGATTTCGCAGATGTTGTCATGTTTAAAAAAAGGATCTTACTCGGGTCGACCTTAGAAATCTTTCCATAATGTTGTCAGACACTTGTAATATTAATCCGAGCCTCTCAGTGGCAAAATGAGCAGGGTTGTGAAGATAAATACAAGCTTTACAGTTGCCCAATCAACTTACATTGTAGCTTTTTTACCAGTCAGCGCTGTCTGGAAGGCGACTTTGGGTACTTAAAACACAAAACTCCTCACAATAAGCAAACTGTAACTGTGCGTGAATTAAATATCCACGTATTGGACAAGAGGCTGAAACAGATGTTTGAGTAACTAGAGGATCTTCTCTTTCTTTTTTCAGGGAGGAGATTTTGCACGCCAATCAGTTTTACTGAACGGAAAGGGTCACATAACACATTTCTATGATGATGCCAGAACATTGTATGAGTTCTTCCTCAGAGGAGTCCGGGTTTCCAGTAAGTCACTAATGCATTAATATGATATGGAGAGAAAAGAATGTGTGAGCAGCAGAATAAACAGGGTATGTATGTATTAATGTGGTTAAAATTCTCTTTGTTTTTTCTTTTGTCTCTTTTCTTTCTTCAATTCTCTTCTCCCCCCAACACCCCCTCATCCCCTCGGTTGCCCTCCTTTCATCCTCAAGATAATGGTCCCTGTCTGGGCTCCAGGAAACCAAAACAGCCGTATGAATGGATGTCTTATAGCGAGGTCAGAGTCACCATATGACTTGCATGTATTTATGTCTGAATTTAGTCATTAAGGTGGCTTATCTAATTAATTATATTTCTTCTTGTGCTTGAAAATGATAAAGGGGCATTTCACCAGTTTTACACATTGAGTTCAGTCAAACTTGTCATGAGAAGTTATGGTGTGCAAAAAAAACAACAAATCACTTAATGTATTACGTTAATTAGAACACAGCTATTATAGTTCTGTTTTTATCTGGTTTGATGTAAAAATTGTTTTTAAACAGACCAAATTAAAGGGGCTATACTTGATAAGTAAACTTAATTATCTGCTGATTCACTTTGTGGCTAAACCTGTTCTATTAGAAACACAAAATACAAGGATGAACCCAAAGAAAAAAGAAATGGGTCTCTTTTATTCCTTTTCAAATGTTTTTCTAATTACTAGCCTTACTATGATAATATTTTAACCAAGAAGGGATTTGTTAGCTCGTTGTCTGTCACTGATAGTAAAACAGAAATTCAGCTTGAACAATGAACAACGTGAATTATTAATCAAACATTCCAGCAACACCTTAGTGACCACAATCAACCAAAGGCTGTAAAAGCAATAGCTTATGACATGTTAACTGTGCTATTATCAGCAGTGCATGTGATAATATTGAACATCATAAACCATGTTTTGTTCTTCATTTATAACCAGGTCCAACAAAGCTATGTTAATTAATTGATGCAGCATTAACTCTGTGTGTGTGTGTGTGTGTGTGTGTGTGTGTGAGTGTGTGTGTGTGTGTGTGTGTGTGTGTGTGTGTGTGTGTGTGTGATTTAGGTATTGGAGCGAACAGAGAATCTGGGCTCAGCATTTCTCCACAAAGGACACTCTAAGACCACAGACCCCCACATTGGCATCTTCTCTCAGAACAGACCTGAGGTAAAGTACACCTTTTTACTCAGTGCCTGATTGCCGAGCTCGGGATTGTGTCAAAATCACACTCCTCTGACTCCTTAGATTCAGTTTGACTTACACTCTCCCAGGATGTCATTATCCCGGATGTTCGTTGTGAGGAAACCTAAAATAATCTGCTTAGAAAGTTTTTCTTCAAGTTATCCAGTGATAGTTGTCTGTACACCAATCGGTACATTGCCAACAGAAACACCTTATAGCTAATTTAGCATGCGTTTTTGGTGCCAATTTGCCAAAACATAAACAAATTTAAGCTGAAAAATAGTTTTAGGCGACACTGTAAACAACTGAACCCATAGTGTCATATACTCCCTGTGTCAGCCTTCAAAGCATTGGAACTGGTTGTTTCAGAACTTAAAGCATGATTATTATATTACGTATATGTAGCCTGTAAATGAAAAGAGAGAAAACACAGCAAAAAAGCCTAGTGTTTAAGCTTAAAGATGCCCTGCCCCACGTATTTCATTATTTTGTGGTAATATCTGAAGTTCTACCACGGACTCTGTAACTTGGTTACCTTGGTTACTTTGTTTCAAGCCATTCTAGCGTGGTATCAAAAGCCTGCAGGAAGACTCAGCTCCATTTGTGCGAGTTCTTATTAATATTCAATGAGCTAAGCTGCTTGACTCTAATTGGCTAACAGCTGGCCTATGAGAGCCTGTCTATGGGCATCCTTTAACCAGCACAACTGGGCGAGCTCATGAATAGTAATGAGCTCAGGCAACATGACGTCAGACTGACCAGCTTTTGTAATTGGCCTGATTTCTCCACTTATTTCTTTCTAGTAGCTAGAGCTGACAGAGAAGGGTAGCAGTTTATTTTCACATTAACAACATAACACAAACACATATGGACCTAACATATTTTAAAAAATGCAAGGAATAACAGTTTTGTGTAGCACGGCACCTTTAAAGGGTAATTTAATTTTTCTTTTCTTTTTTTCCAACCTGGACCCTATTTCCCAATGTTTTTGTATCTAAGTGACTTATGGTCTTTGTCTTTGAAATCGGTGCATTAAGCAGGACCGCTGCGCAAAACAATCTGCCATGGTTATTGGCAATTGCACATTAACTTTAATGTACTTTATGTCCAAAAGTGCCACCGACGTGCTCAGGTTATTATTCTTGACAATATTATGGAAAGAAACCCTACAGAGATAGACTTTTTTGTAAAGATTAGGATCCTTTTGTTCAACATGAAGCAACCGTAACATCACTGAACCACCAACTTTTTTTTTCAAATAAACTAATTTTATCATCATAAAAAAAACAACTTCACTCAAAGTAGACGGAAACAAAATAAAAGCATAAAAAACCTTCTTGGTTCTTCTGTCCATTGTTACAACAATCACCGCTCTGGTTTGGTTGATATAAAATCTTAATTCTCCCAGTTACATGTGACTATATCTTGGCTCTACACACGCTAAAAGTACTGTTTATTTAGGTGAAGTCTGGTGAGTTGGGAGCTTTTTCTGAACAACAAAACAAGAAGATCTTTCTCTGTAGGGATCCTTTCAATTATGTTTTCACACACTTAATAATAATCGGAGCCTGTTGAAAACAAAACTTTTTGCGAATGGAAATTGACAATGCACATTAGACCTATATGGTTACATTGTAGCCTGGTTCTGCTCCCGGTCAAGCCTTCGTGCTCAATACTGGACCAAAATCAAAGATTTTTGTTCACGTCACTTAGACACCAATGCATGGGAAAATAGGTTAAAAAATACTGAAATAACCCTTTAAATGGATTTTCAGTAGGGCAATTGAACCTTTAGTCAAACATATTGGGAAAGCATCTGTAAACTCAGATAGAGCTATCGGAGCCATCACATACACTCTATTTATAATCTTACCAGTGTTTTATCTGCTATTGTTTCTGAGTAAAAGGATTGTTTTATAATTTCTTTGTGTGTGTGTGTGTGTGTGTGTAGTGGACCATCAGTGAGCTGGCATGTTACACCTATTCTCTGGTGACAGTCCCTCTATACGACACACTGGGAACAGAAGCCATCGGCTACATTATAGACATAGGTGAACCACAGCAAAAACAAGAGATTTGCATACACACCAATGCCCCCTATAATCCAGTGTTGTTGTTGTTGGTGAAGAACAGCGTGTAACCGGATCTGTCTGTTTGCATGTTGTTTCTGCAGCTTCCATCTCGACTTTGGTGTGTGACGTGGTAGATAAAGTCAACCTGGTACTGGACTGCGTTAAGGACAGGAAACACTCTGTCAAGACAATCGTTCTGATGGAGACCCCCAGTGCCGAGCTGGTCGACAGGTGTCAACTGGCTGGAATCCACATAATCAGCCTGCAGGAGATGGAGGTCAGCTGAAAGCCACCTCTTCTTTTTTATTTCTTTATTTTTGAGTTGTTTTTGTATTTTCCGCTCTTCTCTTAGTAAGTTTGGAAATATTCTATATTATAACAATTTCACACTCAATGCTTTCTTCTTCTGTCTTTGGTTATTTTCCTCGGATCTTCCAGTTTTTATGTGTAACTTTCTATCTTGTTGGTTCTGGTTCTCCTTTATGCTGACTTTACACCCAACGACTTTTCAAGCTATAATACTTTTGCAGCCTATTTCCTAATATCAGAATGAATACATGAGTCTTGCTAGAGTTGGGACGCACTCACGTAGTCTCAGCGGTTTGGTGTTTGGTGTAAGGTGGCCGTACAACTCAAACCCAGTCAGTCTTTTCTTGACAAAAACAAAAATGTCTGATATTTTCATACATTTTGGCAGTGAAGTTAAATCACATAAACATTGTCAACAACCAATGGGTGAACTCCCTCCAGCACCAAACAGGAAGCAGTAAATGGCTAGAGCCAGTGTTGTTTATGGTTGATATAGTCTAGCTAAATGTTAAAGAGGGAAAGTTGCTGATTTTGAACCCTTCCGAAGGGCGCCATCAAATGGGAGATTTAGTGGTGGATAAATGCGGACCCCCGTGTATCTGCATTTAGGCCAGAAAATCAGCAAACTTTCCCTTTGTTACCAGCTACAACTATCGGCATCTGTGGGTATATGTGTGACCTTGCAAGAAACTCAGTCTATATATATTATGATGATATCATGATATATGATGTTTTATACGTTATATGGTTGTCTTTACATGTCAGATGTGTCAGACTTTAGCCTTTTCAAATACTGTTAATTCTTCTTGTGTAATGTAGGTATGACTTGTTTTTGCTCTTTTTGTTGTTGTTTTTTGGTTTTAACTTGCTTTTGTGTTTTTGCTTTCTTCTTTTGCTAACTTGTTGTGTGCTTACTTATTGTTTTTTTGCTTTGCTGTCCAGTTGTCTTTTTTTAATTTGCATTTTCACTATTACTGTTTTTTGTTGCTTTGTTGTCATTTTTTCTGTCACTTTACTCCATTCACAATGGCTTCATTAATGTGCTTTTCTTGTTGCGCAGTCCATCGGGAAGGCCAACCATCGGCAACCCATGGTAAGTAAACACTGGCCTGTAAGTGACTTATTGCCGGTCAGTACTTGAATTGACGACAATGTTGTGACACTGTTTTAACGTTACCACCCTAATCCCTGTAGCCTCCGCAACCAAAGGACATGGCTCTCATCTGCTTTACCAGTGGAACAACAGGTGACACTAACACACACTCACACACAGGGAATGCCACACTACGAGTATCTGAAATATATACCACATATACACTTAAACCCTAAACTTCTTGTGTGTCTGTGTGTGTGTGTGTGTGTGTGTGTGTGTGTGTATGTATATATTTGTGTGTGTGTGTGTGTGTGTGTGTGTGTGTGTGTGACTTTCAGGAAACCCAAAAGGAGCTATGCTGACACATGAGAATGTTGTGTCCAACTGCTCCGCCTTCATCAAATTGACGGAGGTGAGGCACTGGTGTGACACTGTCAAAGTAAAGTAATAGTGAAACAATGGCTAGAGCATCTTTAGCTTCTGTAACAGGGATTTTTTAGAAGGATTTAAAGATTTAAATCAAAATCTCCTTTACCTCTCCATCTCATTCTCTCCCTCATTTCCTCCTCCTTTACTATGTACAGTATACTTTACTCTTTACTTTAGTCTTTTATTCTGCCATATTATAACCTTGATTTATTGTTTGTCAACTCTTTGCCATTCCATCCAGAGTTAGGTGGGCTCTACTGTTGACCTGCTATCAAACCCTCTAAATATCCAGTCTTCCACTCCTACCCCTCTAGAAAAAGGAGGCGGAATGCTAGGGGTTAAAAATAAGAAAGAGCAGAATTTGATTAATGAATGATGAGAGAAGGAGGAATGGGTGAGGTCTCATTATTAGCCTGACGTCTTTTTGTATAGACACTTCATCCCTAAAACGCTATCAGTATTATTTTTTCCATATTTTTATATTTTAAGAGCGAGACACTTTAATGAACTTTTTCCTCTCCTCTCCAGTCGTATGCTCAGACCACCTCAGACGATGTCATGCTGTCTTTTCTGCCTCTGCCCCACATGTTTGAGAGGGTGGTGGAGGTACACATTAACACTGACTGCATTCTTTTCCTGCCTGTGTGTGTGTGTGTGCGTGTGTGCGTGTGTGTGTGTTTGCTTCCCTGTCTGATGTCCATCGGTGTGTGTTTGTACAACGGTGTGTCCCCCGTCTGTTTGTTTGTATTCCTGCATCTGCATGTGGTTTCAGGTTTGCTGTCCGTTGTTTTGCAGTGATGTCCATATGTCCTTCCTGCCCTTGGCTCATATGTTTGAAAGAGTAGTACAGGTATTGTATGTTCCCTTAGTTCCCATAGTCACCCTTTGTTAATTAACACACATCAATTTGACTGAGAACCCCTGTGTTCCCCTGTTAACCTCTGTTTCATTCCATATTCAATTATGGTGACCTCTTAACTTCTGCCTTCTACATCTTCTGGATACTGCTGACAGGGACTGATGATAGTGAATGGAGCCCGGATTGGCTTTTTCCAAGGAGATATTCGTCTGCTGTCAGATGACCTCAACATGCTGAAACCTACTGTGTTTCCTGTGGTACCCCGACTCCTTAACAGAATGTATGATAAGGTGGGCACAATGATGATATGGTGCGTTCCATTTGTACGAGGATGTCAAAATTTCTGCATTGTAATTCAGAAACGCACTACTTATTGTTAGATTTCCTCACAGTATCAACAGTATTTACCCTGAGCAAGCCGACCTCGGAATCCAATAGGGCTGCTCCGGCCCGCAGAAGTGAAAGCTGTAGTAATATAAACTAGCACTTCTGTCTTATTTGTGTCACATTAAATCAGTCTTCAACACAGTAGTGTCAGACTTCTAACTGTTGACATGTTAAGCTGTTTGTATAAACAAAAAATGGTATTGCTAACAATGGCTAACGTGGATAGAGCAGACTCCACAGTGAAATCTGACGTGTTTTATTGTAAATGGAATGCGGTCAACAAAAGGTTGATATCATTCCAAGCTCTGACTTCTGAGGTAATTGGAAAGCACTAATAGCCTCATAAAAAGCATTGCACACACTTCTGAATCCCTTATGTCTTTTCCACCAAGGCAGTTCTGGTGCTGGTTCGGAGTCACTGCCAAATATTTAACCGGTTCTTTGCTTTTCACACAAATAAACCTGGCTCTGGGCCAAGAAAACGGGTTCCAACTCAGCACCAACTTACCGCTGGTCTAGAGATAAGAACCGTTCACGTCAGGTGCTGGGAGCGGGTCCCGATAGCCATTTTGTAGGGAAGACTGGGACTTCCCCGGTCAAACCGGGACGTCTGTTCACCCTAACTGTGTTTTGCTGTATGCTACTGATTTTGCCATCGCAAGCTAGCAATAGATTATAGTAAACATTGAATCATACGAGATAATTCCCTTTCTTCTTGAACGTATCCTCTGTCCATAGCGTCCACAAATAGCTGTCAAGGCCCGTCTTTGACTTCCAGTGGGAATTTGTAAAGCCAGGAGCAAAAGTATCGGTATGTAGTCCTCCATTATTGTTGGTTGTCATGATGCGTTGCTATGACAATGGAGGTACTTGCAGTCACGTTGTGATATAGCCCTACTCCGGCTCTCAGGCTGTGGAAAATCAGGCTGGTTCTTAGATAAGTGGCGAGTAGAACCAGCACCGAACTGGCAACCGCACCAGCCCAGAACCCGCACCTGGTTAGCCTTGGTGAAAAAGATATATATGACCCATTATCCATCCATCATCCAACTCTCCGTAATGCTGTTCTTATAATTACAGAGAGCCTTTGTGTGTGTGTACATGTGCGTGTGTGTGCAGATCTTTGGGCAGGCCAACACCTCTCTGAAGCGCTGGCTGCTGGGATTCGCCTGCAGAAGGAAGGAGGCCGAGATGAGGAGAGGCATCGTGACTAGAGACAGCATCTGGGATCGACTCATCTTCCGGAAGGTTCAGGTAGATAGAGCCAGCACAGTTAAAACTCCTAGTACGGCGCTGTATCGTTAACTGCTACATGTCCAGGAATGTTTTTTACTATAGCTGGTTGATGTCATGTTTGCCCAGTGTGTAACAGGTCTATTGTCTACATTGTGAAAAATGTAGGTATTACAAGGTTCATAAAAAGGCTACTTTAAGTCAAAACATGTATCCAGGTATCTTCCTCAATTTTGCAGTAAAATAACTAAAATCTTAAAATCCATTGACATTGCGATTTTGGTAAATAATGTACACAGTAAATCTGGGGAGGATGGACAACAATATTACAGTAACTCACAGCAAGACAGACAGACAGACGCAGACAGACAGACACAATAAAATAAACCCACTAATTTTACCTACCACCCACCTACTAAGGTTAATAACTCTTGGACGTCAAAAGTAAAGTCAGACCAATTTCACACTGACCCTACTATAGTAATTCCTGCATGCCTATTGATCACACATTCTGTATAAATCCACCATAAAATAGTTTTTTTGTGTACTACAGATTTTCAGTTCCTCACTAAAAGTGCCCAATAATTTCCCCTCTTTTTTAACAAGAATGAAGTGGTGTTAGTCATCTGTTTTTTTTAAAACCTTTATTAAACAAAAATATATAAGTAACTAAAAAACTTTAACTTTTATGAAATTGAATAAAAAATTATAAGTAACTAATAAATATAACTTTAGTGAAAGTAGTTTTGTGTAGAAACTAGTTTAAATGGTGGTTGAAGACTCATGTAGGGTTCACTGTGTAAGGTCATGTACGCTTTGCAAACACAGGCCTAAGTCATATGTAGGGTTTCTTAGGACTACATGACGGTATGTAACGGTTACATAACGCATGCAATAATATCCTAAGAGCACACACTAAAATAAAAGATAAGATAAGCCTTTATTGATCTCCAGAGGGAAAATTCAGATGTTGCAGCAGCAGGAAAGACAGAGATAAGATCAGATGGAGAATAAGAGGTAGTACTGTTTAAACTAACTAATATCCGAATAGAAGTAAATAAAAAAAGAAATTAACTATAAAAGAGCAATTCAAGAATTAAAAACAAAGTACAACATTGTTATTAGGGCTGCAACTAATGATTATTTTCATTGTCTATTAACCTGTTGATTTTTTTCTCGATCTCGAAAATACGTTTTTTGATCTATAAAATGGTGAAAAATGTTGATCTCTGTTAGCTAAACGTCTTGTACTGTCCACAACTCCAACAAATTCAAGTACCTGTTACAGAGGAAAAAAGATACAAAATAGTTGCATTTAATATGTTGGAATCAGCTTTTACTTTTTTTATAGAAAAACGACTCAAACCGATTAATCGATTATCAAAATAGTTGGCAATTAATTTAATAGTTGACAAGTAATCGATTAATCTTTAAAGCTTTAATTGTTATCCTCAAACAACCTTTACTAAAAGCTTAACACCAGTTGCATTGTTTCTGGTTGACTGATTTTTATTGACATGGACTTGTGGTGGTTACAACTGACAGAGCTGTCCAGTTACATGGTGTTGTGCTGCCCTCTGCAGGCCAGCCTCGGCGGCCGCGTGCGCCTCATGCTGACTGGAGCTGCTCCCATCTCTCCTGCTGTCCTCACCTTCCTCAGAGCGGCAATAGGCTGTCAGGTAGCACAAACACCTGCACAAACACCCGCAAAAACACTCGCACAAACACCCGAACAAACACTCAAACAGACACCCTAACAAACACCCGCACAAACACTCGCACAAACACTCACACAAAAACTTGCACAAACACCTACACAAACACTCAAACAGACAACCTAACAAACACCCGCACAAACACTCGCACAAACACTCACACAAAAACTCGCACAAACACCTACACAAACACTCAAACAGACAACCTAACAAACACCTACACAAATACCCGCACAAACACTCGCACAAACACCTACACAGACACCCTAACAAACACCCGCACAAACACTCACACAAAAAGTCGCAAAAACACCTACACAAACACTCACACAGACAACCTAACAAACACCCACACAAACACTCACATAAAAACTCGCACAAACACCCTAACAAACACCCGGACCAACATTTGCACAATCACCCGCACAAACACTCACACAAAAACTCGCACAAACACCCCAAAAAACACCTGCACACACACAATGACATTTAGAAGAGTGTCAAGCTACAGCTTCATTAAGTGGAAACCTACAAGTAATTATGACAATAACAATCATAATCCTCCCCTCCCCCACTGTTTCAGTTCTATGAAGGTTATGGACAGACAGAGTGCACTGCTGGATGCACCATGACCATGCCTGGTGAATGGAATGCAGGTAACGGATAACAAAGCTGCTTGACTTACTTCATCTTTTACAAGGCTACATGCTCTAAATTGTGGAGAAAAAAGCTGACAGATTACTGCGGGCAACAAGAACTAAACTTGACGTCATGCCTACAGGACATGTCGGCGCTCCTCTGCCTTGCAACACCGTTAAACTGGTGGATGTGCCTGAGATGAACTACCTGGCTGCAAACGGCGAGGGAGAGGTGAAACACAAAGACACACATCATCATAGAAACTCTCTATACATTTTATAATGTACGTCATTCATAAATGTGTGTGTGTGTGTGTGTCTCCAGGTGTGTGTGAAGGGTCCTAACGTGTTCCAGGGTTATCTGAAGGACCCCGAGAAGACCGCCGAGGCTATTGACGCAGATGGTTGGCTTCACACTGGAGACATAGGAAGATGGCTTCCTGTACGTTAAGTAATGTTGTTTGAGCCTCACACGTTTCTATGCCTCCGTGTAGGACTGGGACGGTTACGCATGATCGCATTACTGCAATACCGCGGCCAAGTGACGCCTACCGCATGTCTGAGCTTGTCACCGTCATAACCGCAAAATAACATTGGCCTGCACATGTGCATGGCCCCGTTGTGTTAAATGACACGGATTGTGTCCGGTGACATTGTGTCTAACATGGATTCAAGGTTTTCTAAACAGAACTCATTAAAAGATTGAGCAAAGCCAACCTTTGGCAAGTTGGGGAGGGCAGTGTTCCATAACACATAACAACATACACGGTAGGGAAGGCAAAGACATTTCTCTGTTCTCGGCTGAGGTGGACAGCTGCAGTGTTTATCATTTCACACTAGCCTAGCAGATAGCAGAGTGTCCTTCTGTATATAGCTTTATCCCCCAAAAAAGGCACGGTTGAATTTCTGCCAGCATGCACGTTTCATGGCCTAATACAGAGCGGCTTATGTTGGTAGAGAGAGCACCAAGCTAGAAAACTGCTGAGTCGCTCTTTCTGCTCTCTAATTGCTCAGCTGCTAGACGGGCTGCGACATATGTTTTAGGCTACTGTTTAAGCCAATGTATTTTTCAGGGGAAACGCCATTCACTTTACCGGCGGCATTGACCACAGATAAAGCCCAGAGTCTTGAGAAGCTCTAGCCTGTTGTTTTATTGTTCAATTTTTAACTCACTTTGCATCAACTTAGCTATCTCTTTTCCCTCTAACGCTACTCTCCCTACCCCTCGCTCTCCTTGCCCACCTGGACACTGACGTCACTCACTTAAGGCACCCTGCCATTCTCGCTCTAACTTAAGCTACTCTCGTAAGGGGGTGGCGGTATACTGCACTACCGCAGGAATTTCTTGCTTTTCAACCGCGGTAGAAAAAATCCATACCGTCCCAGCCCTACTGTCCCAGCCCTACTGTCCCAGCCCTACCGTCCCAGACATACCGTCCCAGCCGTGGCCGGAGAGGCATTATGTTTTCGGGTCATCCGTCTGTCCGTCTCATTCTTGTGTTATTTCAGGAACCCCTGGAGGGAATTTCTTCAAATGTAGCAACAACATCCACTTAAGTTTAAGGATATGGGATGTCACTGTAATGTCAAAAAACATTTGTTTGGCCAAAACTGAGGAATTCCTACATTAACTATGACACCATTTCACACAAATGAATAATAGCATAAAATTATGAAGTGATGAAGTCTTATATTCAAAAGGTTAGAGATCAAGTTCTCTGTAATGTCCTTTATTTTTCTTTTCTTTTTTTTCCTGTCTGTGATATTTTCCAAGGCTGTTGTTTCTTTGCACATTTAACGTCATAATCTGCACAAAAAAAAACTTTTCTGACCATTATTCTCAGATAACTCAGGAACAGAAGGGGGAGATTGTGTTCCTATTTCACATTTGGTCAGATACTGATTTGGTGACACTAATGTTGAAACTTGTGGTGATTGTGTAGATCCTATGTGCTGCCGGGTTAGAGATATGTATGTGAAGCATCCATGTTTCTGAAAAAAATACACTTAATTACATTCCCCTGTAAATAAATTGCTCCAAAGTCTTCCCTACATACTGTATATTATGTAAGTCTGGACAAACTGGATGTAAACTGCAACTTGACTGGTTGGTTGAGACACTTTGTTCACTTTGTTCATCTCAACATACATATTTATTTCAACCGAAGTTAATTAGATTGAGTTATACAGCCTGTAGACATTCCATAGAGTGTTATTGTGTCTGCATTTGTGTTGACAGAATGGCACGCTGAAGATCGTGGACAGGAAGAAGCACATCTTTAAGTTGGCACAGGGGGAGTACATTGCTCCGGAAAAGATAGAGAACATCTACATTAGGAGTGATGCGGTGGCACAGGTCTTTGTGCATGGAGACAGTCTGCAGGTAGGTGGCGGGTAGTCCGAGTGTGCGTGTGTGTGTGTGTTGCAGATGTGTACGGTACAAGGCTAGGCTCACAAATTTTCTCCTGGCTCATTATGACCTCTGTTCCCTTTGGAGAAAGTGTATCTCAGTGGGATTGGTGTATTATGGAGCAAGGTGCTATGCTTCCTTCCTCTGTAATCAATGAAGCTGGGGACACAGGGCATGAGAGCAAAAAGTCAAAGTCAAAGTCTGCTTTATTGTCAATTTCTTCACATGTCAAAACATAAAAAGAAATCGAAATTGCGTTTCCCTCTATCCCACGGTAACAAGATATTTATAACAAATTTGGTCCACAGACAAACATAACATTCAAGTAAACAATATAAAAAAGTTAAAATAAGAAGATATAGACAATGAGGAAAATAAGAGCAGCTAAATTTGAGTTAAAAATGTGCAATTATGCATACTGTCGACAGTCTATGTAATGTGCAAAAAGTCAGGCGGTAGCATAGTGGTGCTGGTTATGTAAGAGCAGCAGAAATGTGTTCCCAAGTGTTTTCAGGACAACAAAAAGTGTGCAAGTGTGCAAGTTGAGTAGTGCAAGGCAAGGAAGCCATTTTGGGTCCAAAGTCCACGATATTTATGTAACTGAGGGTAGAGGGGGGAGAGAGTTCAGCATCCTAACAGCCTGGTGTATGAAGCTGTTTGTGAGTCTGGGGGTGCGGGAGCGCAGGCTTCTGTACCTCTTTCCAGAGGGCAGTTGATCAAACAAATTGTGAGCGGGGTGACTTGCATCACTCACAATTGTGGTGGCCTTGCGGGTGAGGTGGGATGTGTAAATGTCCTTCAGGGAGGGGAGTGAAGCACCAATGATCCTTCCAGCTGTGTTCTTTATGCGCTGCAGGGCTTTCCTGTTATATTCAGTGCAGCTTCCGCCCCCCACAGCAATACAGCTAGAGAGGATGCTCTCAATGGTGCCTCGGTAGAATGTAGTCATGATGGCTGGTGGAGCACTTACTCGCCTGAGTTTCCGCAGAAAGTACAGGCGGCGCTGAGCTTTCTTCGCCAGTGATGCAGTGTTGGTGGTCCAGGAGAGGTCTTAATCGTAATGGTGCGCATGCAACGCTAAGATTCACTCTACAAGCATCAAAATAAGGCAGTCTTCCATTTATGTGTTTTACATGACAACAATCCCATAGCAAAAAAGCTTACCGTCTCACCTGTGAATCACACAATCCTATGTCGTGTGTGCGCAGCAGGTGTCGCCAGTTATAAAGTCCATGTGCAGTGTAGCCAAAGCTAAAAAAACTGCTGTATTTAACTTGTATACATACATACACATCCGTGACTGTACTGACCTGACCTCAAATCACTCAACAAAACACATCTCTTCAGATTAGCCTTTCACATACAATATTCTTCCACATTATCTACTGTTAGTTACTGGTTTTATTGTTTTAATTGCTTTTAATATGCTTGTTTTGTGTGTTGGTTTTTATTGCTTCCTCTGTTTTTTAATGTGCTACTGTAAATGTGCTGGTTTTGCTGTCAAGTGTCTTTGAAAACCATGTTAAACGCTATATAAATAAAATGTGTTATTATTATTATTATTATTGTTGTCTCCAGGCATGTCTGGTAGCAGTGGTGGTTCCTGACCCTGACTTCCTGTGTAGCTGGATCAAGAGGATCCTGGGACTGGAGGCCAGCTACAAGGAACTGTGTGGCAGAGCGGTAATACTTTTACCTATTTGATCACAGTATACAGTGGATTAAGTTTCCTGTGTCCACACTGTGAATCCATTTTCCTTTAGGACAATGTTTATTTCATACATATTAACGTTTAATGTGTTTATGAATGCACCAACAACCAAGGAAAATTCCTGGTAAGTGCTACTTACTTGGCAATAAATCCTTTTAATGATTCTGAGTTAAGCAATAAATCCCTTCATTCAGAGCAGTGATTCACACACAGGTATACAGTACATGTACACCAGAAGGTACTTTATATACTTTTTCTAATTGTATCTCTTTACTATTTCCCATATTTGTTTTACAGAGAAAAATAAATAAACAAAGTGGTCTGTAAAGTGGTGTGAGGCTGATCTTCATATATTTATGATCAAAATAAGTAATAAACTACTACCTACTAAGCAAATAAGACTAGCCTCACACCAAACTTCTGGAACACCTGAACACAAATTGTTGCAATTGAGAGTGTGTGAACTTGCTAGCAAGCAGAGAATTCAGAAATAGAAAAAAAAGCCTAAAGTAACAGATAAATGGTTGAAAGATGCAGCTTTGATGACTCCAAGTGGTTGTTTTATGAATGAAAAATTGACCAAACCTACTAAAGAAAAGTGACAAAAATCATAGACAACACACCCCACCTGACTTGTGTAAAGAAGCCACAACCCACGTACAGAGTGTGAATTAAAGGAGATACATCTCTTTTATGTCCTTTCAGGAAGTCAAGGCAGCCATCTTGAAGGACATGGTGCAACTGGGCAAGAATGGAGGCCTCAAGTCCTTTGAGCAGGTAAAACACACACCTTTGCTGTACAGCACCGGGTAGCTCTGTAGATGTGATGTTCTTCCAAACTCTGTTTAGGCATGAGATGCTGTTTTCCTGGAACTAAAACATTATCGTCCTGCCTAACGCCACCTGCCAATGTGTGTGTGTGTGTTTGTGTCCCCTTTTAGGTGAGGGCCATCTGCATCCACACCGAGCTGTTCTCAATCGAGAACGGCCTGCTCACTCCAACTTTGAAGGCCAAGAGGAATGAAATGCGACAGTACTTCAGATCCCAGATAGATGAACTTTACGCTGGAATCAAGATGTAGAAGAAGAGCAAAATGGAAGACCAGACACACAAGCTACCAAAGGCAAACATAGGGAGAGGCCCACACAGGGAAGAAAATGAAGAGATCCCGTCTTACCAAAAGGACCATCAACACGTGTAGTTTTCATGATTCAGAGCATTTAGAACAAAAAAAGGACCTATGTGATCTATGACACGCACTACAAGACCTCCGAAGGTCCAGAGTAGATTTTATGCTTAAAATAAATTCTATTCCATCTAGTTTATTGATGAAATAGTTTTGCCTATGCTATGTACAGTACAAATATGTAACAAGGTGTTGATTCTAATCAGCTATTTTGTGATAATATCTCCATTAAGGATACTTTTTAAAGGGAAATATCCAAATGCTGCTTTGTAGCATCAGAAATCTCAGGACTTCAATGGCAAAAACCACACACACACACACACACACACACATGTCTTTTAACTTCAACGTTAGAGGAAGACACCACTGAAACGAGGGTTACATTTGGATTAAAAGCCATATTGATCACTTTGTAAACTGCACACTTCAACTTAAACATTTCAGGTCTTTGGTGAGATTTCTTTTGTCTTTTTGAACTGATTTCCTTTTACCGGTACTGTTTCTTGAGGGGTTTTTCGTGTCAGAAAGTTGAAATCCACAATGGATAATAGGATTGTTTTGGATGGGTCCTGCAATCTTTTCATTAGTAAGCTTGGGTCCTATTAGGACCCTGAGAAATCAGCACAGTGAGCCACGTTAAAGATGATCTAAACAAAGCTAGCTGGAAACGGGGCATTCAGGGACTAAGGAACAGTCAGCACATAGGGAAACAGTATCACTGTTTTTATTTATTTAAGATGGGAACAAAAAGGGAAGAGAATAGTTAAAGAAATCTTAAATTATCATACTGATACTATAGTAGGGTAAACTTATACATTTCTATATGTTTAGGTTTATAACCTCAATGAAATCTTTTTGAATGTTTATAGTTTACATTTTATGGAACTACTGAAAGAAATCAATAAAAAAAGAGCTGTGTGATCTCACGTATTTTGCTTTATCAGTAGTGTGTACAAAAGTAACACATGTAAGCTGTTAAGTTCTATTGTATTTATTACTCAAATGTATTGTGTATATGGTATGTATAGGCCTGGACAATTTTTAATTCTCATATTTAGTATGGATTGTATTGTCTATATGCACTGGAATAAGACAAAAAGCCATCCCTTTCTCTTGCTTCGGTGCTAAAACTAGAATTGTGTTTTAGTTTTTTTTAAACGTAATACTTTTTTGTTGTTGTACTTTGTTCCCTTGAAATAAAAGATAGATCAGAGCCCTGAGCTCTTCAGAAATCTATGGGTGACGTTACATATACATCAGAGCAATGGGTATCGGATGCATGGATGTATGGATTTGATCATAGCAGATCATGGAAACCAGTAAGAAAAGCAGATCCTGCACCTTTTCGCTTTCCGTAGGACCGAAATTTAAATCAATCCGCTTGGGATGGATGCACATTTTCAGTGAAGATATTTATTTTAATCTAGGTGTATCCATACTGTGTAAACAGTAAAATTGAGGCTAAAGCGTTGTAGTGTTATGCACATAAATTTTCATTTTGAGATGTAACATTTTCGTCGTTATAAACATAATTATTTAACTCCCTCCCACCCCTCCCGCTGTGTATCCTAAATGGTATCGTCCGGAACTTCAAGCATTTTGCGGGAAGCTGCGAAGTGTTTACAAAACAAACTTGTTACTTAACAAAGCTACAGTTGTGCCAAATGAGGTGAGAACTATCAGTTATGAGTTGGTAAAGTCACGAATTTAATTTGAAAATTTGACAATATAACGTTGTAAAGTGTAAATGTAATGCAAATGTAAAAAAATCATTACATTAGTAACGTTATGCTTACAAATCGGTCACGTCTTGTGCTGCTAGTTTCGGCATGTAACTAGTTAGTTAGCTAGCTAGCGTAAACCTTATCGTAACGCTAACCTTAGCTAATTTACAACTTTCAGAATTGCTGTGTGATAAGAGGTCTAACTATAAAAAAAATATGCTCTGTGTTTGTGCTGATAATAAGCATAACGTTACCAAATGGTGAACTATATGGAAATGTCCTGTTTGAAGACACATTTGAAAGGATATTATCTTTGCAGTAGTGTAGCATTGCCAGACCTTTTTCCTAGGTCTGACAATGCGAGACTAGGGTTAGGTTTGCACGTAATAAAAGAATGTACAACGTCTACTAAATGGAGTTTGGCTTGAGGTCAGCCACATAACAGCTAAATAGAATAATACAACGGCTCACTACGAGATTTGGGTCTCAGTCATTGACTGTAGTAGGGCTCAGCAATAAACGCAAGCCTCGAGTCAGTTAGTAGTCTCATTTGGTTGGAGTTGTCCCCTCACCTCAAATATTGAGAATGATGATGATGATGATGATGATGATGAATATGTACCCCTGTCTTCTATGTCTCCACAGTGCCAAAAAGGCCAAAGGAGCCAAAGTGCTCACAGCAACACAACATGAGAGTCAAGTGAGTTGGTCAATACTGCACTACTGATTGAATGAAAATTAGTATTGACAATTTTTTTTTTAAAGTGAAGGAAATTGAGCTTGGCGATATGGAGAAAATCAGATATCGTGATATTCTTGACCAAATACCTTAATGTCGGAATCTATATTGTTATTCTTATATTATTACGATATTGTAGGGTTGACTATTATACTATACAAAATATATTCATATGATTTTAGATAATCATCAATAATATGGCTATACTGACTAAGTGGGTAAATACAAATTAAAAAACAGTGTGATAAGTTTAGAAAATGACTTTACGTTACTGTTATGTAGCCTTTAAAACCAGGAAAAGACCAACCGAGGGCTGTCTTCAACTAAAGAAATTCTTTGCCACACCCTCCTCCAAAGTGTGCTGGAGGAGTTAGCTTGATTGACTGTGCATTATGGAACTGTAATTCATATTTTTCCTATGTTTTGTTCTATTCCAGAAAGGTTCATCTAATGATCAAATGGATTCTCCCAACCTGTCTGCTATAGAGAGAGGCAGCTTCCTGGAGGGACTGCAGCTTAATTATGGTAAGTGCCATGTCAGTCTCAATATATCTCTACAATTCTTAAAAAAAAAAAAAGAAGGAAACTATTTTAATTTAACACCTTAAACCAAACCAAATGGACTTTTGAAAGCCCCATTTAAAGCCAAGTACAGCACGCCATGATATTATTACATGGGCATAAATAATGCATTGTGTTGTATATTTGTTTTTCTTCTCCTAATCTAGTTACAGGTTTGAAAACAAAGTATCATTCTACTGCATCACTTCAAACAGTTCACAAAGGCAGTGGTGTAGTTAAGACTACCTAAACCATGTCCCAGACCAGTTCCAGACAGCCAGAACTACTACTTCTGTCTTCAAGATTTGCTTTCTTGGGAGTGCATGTCAAGAGGGGCGGGGAGAGAGGGGTAAAGAGTAACACATTTCAAATTAGAAAGGAGTCAAGTTATTGGTTGCATTTAAAGGAGGATGTTTTACATCCAATCAAAGTAATGATATTAACACAAGAAATTAGACCGTGCACTTGCACTTTAGTGATAGCCATGCAGTTGGGATCTTGACAGGTCTTGGAATAAAATACCGAGTCGTCTTCATCTGAGACAGAGTAAAAATCCGAGACATCCAAAAAGTGGTCTTGAGACCAAGACCAATCTTGATAAAAGGCAAACTATTTTCTTGATGTCTGCCTCTGATTCTTCATGAATATTTTGTTTAACCCTAACCCTTGTTTTCAGAGTCTAGCGTAATGTCACACCACCAATCTTGTGCTGACCCCGAGAACTCTTGTGTTGCTAAGGTAACCCCCTGCACAGCACCGCCATGGAGGAAGATTTAAACGTCTTGGAGGAGGAAGGGCTGAACGGAGGGAAACCTCTGAGAAAGGTGAATCCTAAACGGTCGAAGACGGCCGTTAAACAGAGTGGGGCTGCCGTGAAGAGGAAGGAGACAGAGAGGGATGGAGAGAATGAGGAAGAGAAGAAGAAAAAGAGGAGTAGAAGTATTGGAGGGACACCTGAAGCGAGGTGAGCTCACTGAGAAGTTCCTCTCTAGAACAGTGGTTGTCAACCTGGTTGGGGGAAAAAAAAAAGAAAAACATATTCCAGACTGGGGGTTGGTTTTTATATGACTAGGTTAAATTTGGTACATTTCATGTGTCATTACATATTCAGAGCTTAATTTGTAAATTAGGAGGTTCTGAAACACAGAAAGGGGTCTGAAGGCAGGTCGGGGGGGGG